>NC_134403.1:114282760-114479980 GCF_038048845.1 Mixophyes fleayi | reverse complement strand
TCTGGATAAATGCAGTGGTATACAGTAAAACAGTATGTGAAAACAAGTAAACAGTATGTGAAAACAAACAAGTAATACTGCTACTGAAATAGTAATTAGATGTGCCGATAAACAGATGGATCTGCAGTACTTGTGTCTGCAAGGTAGGCGTTATAGGTGCACAGTGGAATAGTGTTCAAAAGTGGATTAATGTTCAAAAGGTATGTGACTTCCAGTCTTGCAGGTGTGGCGATATTGTGCAATTACCTTTAGATGGTAGTAAATGCACTTAAGCTACCATCATGCGGGATGCCTTGGGATGCTGTGTAAGGTCCAACTGTTGTCCGTAGAGGCTGTATGTGGTCTGTGAACCAGTCTGCACGTGGACGACTGCTGATGATGGGGGTCGGGCGGGCGCTGGTGTTCCGTGTGACCTCCCTGCTGCCTGTTTGCCGATGAGCGCTGCTGGGCCGCGCATGCGCGGTATGTGAAAACTCGGGGATATAGAGTAAAAAGTGAAGTGCTGCGACGCGGTTTATTAGGAGGTAATAAATCACACTTACAGTCAGATACATGATAGAAGTACAGCGATGTGTAACAGCAATGGATACTTTTTCAAGGAGTGGGTGATTTTCATTGTGATCCTGGAGCATCACTCGAGTATAAGCCAAGGGGGGGCTTTTTCAGCACAAAAAATGTGTTGAAAAACTCAGCTTATACTCGAGTATATACGGTAAATATTAAAGTTTATAAGCCCTCAGAGCCGTAACTTTAGAATTCTAGCGCTTGGGGCGAAAAAAAACAAATGCCGCCCCCCTAGCCCTCAATTTTATCCAAATAAACCTAAAATATTCCTAAATTGTGCCCCCTTCAGCGTTGCGCCCTGGGCGGTTGCCCCTGTCGCACAGCCCTAGTTACGGCCCTGTAAGCCCTGGGCCTGCAGACCTTACAGACCCTGTCTCCTGTACCAAACTTCAAGCGCAGGTATACCAGTCCCCGAGGATAGGTAAGATTATATGCATGCAGAATCCTTTCATCTGGTACAATATGCATTTCTCCCTAACTCACCACTTATTTTCTTATTGAAGTTACCTAGCTAGTATTAATTGATAAGAAGGGAATTATTCATTAGTTCAGCACAATTTTATACATGAGGAAGGGGTCATATCAGAGGGTATGTGCACAAACATAAAGGTGGGTATTTCTCAAGCATGCACAATAAAGGAAAATCAAGGCCAATTATTAGTATTATTTACTGAAGTGTTTATTTAAAGATATTGCACGTTGTTCATTACTCTTAACCATAAACATATGTTGAGAAGTTTAAATATCCAGGTAGTACCTGATCTTAATAGCATTGAGTGATTTCAATAGGAGACATGTTTTCATCTAAAGACAACCCTGTAGAATAGGACAAGTAGACAATGTTCCCAACGTTTTAGCTTCAGATATTCCTCCCGCCCATGACCCTTATGCTGCTCTTTTCACTCAGATGGTTAATTTAATAAGGGGAGTTGGAGTTTTTCAATTAAAAAGCTGCTTAAGATTGTATTTTGAAGCTAAAATATTGTTGATCATATTAGTTTGTTCCATATTTGTTTTTCATTTTACATTTTTGATGCAGTTTTTCAATATACTATTATAAAAGTGATGTTTGCTTTGAAGTATTCTAAATCCATACCCAATTTAGTTAATTATTATGGATTGTGAGTCCTGAAATTGGAGTGAGTGCTCTTATTGTTTTTTAAGAATATGGGATTTCACTTTTTCACACTTGATTTTCTTCAATTTCTGTCCTACTGCACATTCATATAATAAATTAACAAGCACAAAGAGGAAAATCATGTAACGTAGGGGCACTCAATGATAATTGAATATTTTAAAACTTACATTTTATTAATTTTATTTAAAATAGTATTGAGTCCCAATATAGTACCTGTGACACCAGTTGCGAAATAAAAACAAAAAAAATTGGGGATAAACAAAAATGTAAATATTAAAATGTAAAATAAAAAATATTCAATTATCATTGAGTGCTCCTACGTTACATGATTTTCCTCTTTGTGCTTGTTAATTTATGAACTAATAATACATGTGTAGGGTGCACCAACTCAGTCACCAGACAATCATATTATATGTGTGAAGATAGACTGAGTGTTTGATCTCCTAGTGCGTTGGGAATTCAATTCTTTCGAGCATTCATATAATACCCTATTAGAGAAAGCACACACAAGTAACTTTCAAAAATAATTTGTTTGAATCTATAAGTAATTTCTATAAATTTGGTGATAATTTTGCAGTCCTTTAAAAAATGTACCTTATTTTACTCCAGTAAAACCTGACCCCTCTGTAACAAATGTGTCACCCTCTCCACATGCCCCTACCCTGGCCTATACTGCTGGAGGACTCAATCTGTCAATTACTTTTCAATATGATCTGACAGAGAAATACTGAAGAGGTCCTGGACAAGTTGGAATGCAGAGCTGTGTGCTGCGTTGATGCTGCAGTGAAATCAGCTGGTTCCCAGCTTCAAATACCAATCCGCAATACTGGGGGGCTGTTTACATTAAGGGCCTCTAAGAGGAATTTGGGGCCCTAGCAAAGCAACTTTTTTGGGACCCCCTCCATAGAGGAGACGGTAAAGGGATGTGTGTCGCTGCTGTTTTGTTGGCGTGGTCAACAAGGGGCATGGCTGAGTCGTTTAAAAATGACACATTATGTATTAAAATGGTGTTGCTCTCACCTATCTATTATTGCTACTTTCACAACCTGGTACGGGATTCTTGAATGGATCCTGGAATGTTCGGTACCTGTTTGGAAAATGTATAGGTACATGAAATATTGAAAACCGAGCAATAAGTGGTCACAGTATATAACACAGATCACACAGTATATAATACATACATTATAATAAAACATTACATTTATCATGCCTAGCCACGTCACATCACTCACGTGGTTGAGAAAGTAAATTAGCTATTGCCTGTACATCTCAATTCTTCCCTAATGCAACACTGCATGCCTAGGAGACAATATTTTGGATTTTGACACAGTTAGTGTTTTGGACTTTCTCCAGTTAGCAGCTGCCCAGAAATCAACAGTCTCTCTCTTTTACCAATCTGCAATAATCATAATTTTCAACCCTAGATACTCATGTGTTCTCAGGACTAGGAAAACAAGTTTAAAATACAAAGTCACTACATACTTACAAGCAGGGGCGGATCTAGAAAAGTATCCTACCCCGGGCGATTTAGGGGGGGCAATTTAGGCCCACCCCCTGTTTGACTTCAAGGCTGCCGGCGGCTGCACATTATGTGCAGGTCCGCCTCGTCAGTGACAATTGGCAATGGCAGCCGGCTGCTCTGATTGTGTTTTTAACACAATCAGAGCAGCCGGGCAGCACACTGTCACTGCCGAATGGACCTGCACATACTGTGCAGCCGTCGGCAGCAAGTCTCTGTTAGGGGGGGCTGGATCGCCTGGATCCGCCACTGCTTACAAGCCTTTTAGGGAAATATTTAAAGTACACAATTAGCATTAACTTCTTTCAGCATGGAACTTGCCTCATGGCAAACCCCAGCCTGGAATGCACTGTTTGCTCCTGCCTATGGAAGCCTGGTTGTGTAATCTAATTTGAAAATCCAACATGCTGGCAGGCCTGAGCCTGACCAGTAAGATATAAAGGCACCAGCCGGGTGGCATGCTTGGGACGGTACCGATCACCCCTTCTGGGAACAGTTAGGAATCCAGACTCTGCAGCGGTGTGGGTAATCAGGGCAGCAAGTGGGCCCTGCTCACGAGCAGCAGAGAGTTGTTTTAAACATCAGGGCCCCCTATTATGTTGCGTTTTGACCCAGGCCCCTTGGTCTAACCAGGCCCCATACTACTGTATTCCCTGACTTCCTTGAGGGTGGCCCTGTATGTATCACTCATTGTTTCATCCTGCAATCAATGAGGTTCTAACCTCACCTCATTGTGGGTGTGGTGCCTTTAGCATTGTCTTTTTACATATGCATTTATTTCTATGTAAACTCCATCTAGTGGTCAGCTTAACTGAACACTCAGGCCTCCGTAGTTAGTTCTCAATGCACTTTGGGTAAATGACAGGAGGTCACCATCTTAGATCTATCAAGCTAGATCAGAGATGCAGTATATTCCTTCCCTTAGCACACATTGATGGTTAGATTTCTGTCAAGTTATGCAGTTATGCCATGTTTTCATGTTTGCATAGCACTATATCTGTTCATATTGTGATTGCATTGTACTATGTACTTATTACAGTTTTACCACTTGATCTCGCATGTTCTTTATTACTTAAATAAACACCATTCTTTAAATCTTCACATCTAGATTGGATTATTAGTAGGAGTGGTTATGCTGTCTGTCTGATTATACTCAGGCCGAATGGAAGTTTATAGTGAGGACAGAACAGTGGGAACAGCCCAGTTTTTAATTAAGTTTACCTTTTACAGCATATAAAACATTGCAACTACATGAAAAATAATATCAGATAGGCAAATAAAACTCTCAAAGAGCAAAAACTGAGACACAAACAAAAGCTGGAATATTCCAGATAAATCAGCCACAATTTCTATGAACGTGGGAAACACGTGTCCTGTATTTGAGTCCAGCTGTTAGCAAGATGCCAAAGAAAAATACCAGTTACACAGCAACTTCAATATGGTAGATAACCCCAGAAGTACCCATGCAGCACAAGAGCAAAAGCCTTTTCCAGAGCCAGAATTGAGATAAATTGTATAGGACAGTTATGTTTGTTAGCCTGTTATCAGACTGTCTTTAGATTTCTAGAATGAATGGTTCATCTCTCAGGTCTCTGCCTTCCACTGTCTCCTAATTCTATTCATACCACACCACCTGCAGCTGCACAGAAATGCCTGTCGCCAATGACTGCTTCAGTATTGGTGGGGATGGGCTGGGGCAGTGGGGCATGACCCCCAGGCTGGATCTCCAGCTTGATGAGGCAATGGGCCCTCCAAGAGCGGCCTATTTGAGCTTATATATATATATATTACACATGCATATTGCTGTGCAGGCTCTGTGAATAGTAGGATATAACCCAAGAACAACACTGTACAATATGAACTGCTGTAATCAATAGTACACCACATGATCTGTTCAATTAGGGGTTGAATCATGTTGAAACATAAGTCCCATTGTGTACTGTTTCTTGAATGAAATAGCTCTGCACATGCACAGAAACTGACCTTTTTCCAATGAATGCAATTGCATGCAATTGATGTCCGATTGCAAATAACACATACGACTCCCTATGACTTGAGAGGTGGAACGGGAGGGAAGAAGTGGACTAACGTAGGTCATGTAAAATAAAGGCATTATGTTTCAGAAGTGCCCGTTTCAATTACTTTGGCGTAAGCACGCTTGGTTTCAGCTATATATTTTGCACCTCCCTACAGGGCAGGTATAAATGCCGACTAATAGTAATGACTGACATGGCATAGTTTTTTAATTAAACATTATACATTTGTGTGTCACTAGCTACCACTGAACAACTAATTTAAATGAATAATGTTTATTTTTCTTTTGGTACCTTGGTTTATTAAGTGGATGACAGTATATCATATCAGCTCCACACAACTTCTTCTTGAACCGCTGTTTTCAAATCTTCCATTGCCTAGCTGCAGCATCATTGGCTTGAGCCAGATCGAGTGAGATTTCAGCAATTTAAGTGGAAGAACAGCAGAAACCGTACAATTAACAAATACCATAATATATTTATAAATAAATTAAAATAATTTAAACAGCACTGCATTAAATACAATTATTTATTACAAGATTAAAGCATTTATTTTAAAAAAATGCAGCTGTTATGAGGATGGTATTTCCAGAACACAAAAACATATTTTCTCCAACATAGGGGCTTTTTGCTGTTTGATAAATGAGCCCCTGTGTTTTATGCCTAAAACCACCTTTAAAGCATAGGCTGCTGCTCATGGACCAGAGCTGTGTGCTTGCCCCGATGCTCATATTTACCAGCCAGCCCTAGGGGATAATAATGATTCTGTCTTACAGTATCCCAACACACTTTTGCCACAAATAGTACAATTGTTATTACCCCACTACTTATGTATCAGTTGTTCTCCACACCTCTTAGATTGTAAGCTCATTTGGGCAGGGCATCTTTCTTACCTTCTGTTGGATGTCTGTGTATGTTATTTATTTGTATAATGATCCATTAAAATATAGTAATATGTTGCCACTGAATAAATAAGTAATAATAATAATAATAATAATAATAATAATAACAACAACTGTTGACAACTGCAGTAAGTTCATTCACCTGCACATTGACATTCACACATAAAAATATGTTTTAGAGGATATTGAGTAACTTCTTTAGACGAAGCATTTTAGAAGAAATAATGTAATCAGTGTTCCATTTACACCCATCATGTCTTGCAGTAGAACCAGTTAGTCTTCTCCGCCCTTTTCAAAGAATGCATACAAAGTGATCGTCTGCTCCAGCTAGATACAGGGCTTTGCTAGAAACACAGAGTCCATCATGGAACTGTACAGTTTCTGCAATTAATACAATAGGGACAGTTGGAATGTATGTGCTTTTCTGCACTTTACTGCTTTAATTGCATTGCCGTATTTTCAGAACTTAATGCACGGAAGTGCAGTTAATCACATAGATGCCAACAGTACCTAATTTCCATGGGCAGTCGCCAGTTTTAAAGATTCGTCTCTGGAACGTTTGCTCATGGAAATCTCCCTGTTTTATTACTATTCTTCAACTGTATATTACAATGTTATCGTGTATAGGGCAAATATCACAATTTTTTTTATTTTATAGTCTTTATATGTATTTACTGATAAAGAGCAATTAAAAAATAAGAAAGTTCAATAGGATTTCTGAATCCTAAATATTGATGTCCCTTTTTAATCCTATTTGAGTCTCCTTTTTTATACATTCTATTGTGTTTGGTCAGTTGGATGAGTGTAACTCAATTACCAGTATTTCAATCTGCACCTATCACATAAGCCAGTGATTCCCAAACTTTTTCAGTTCGCGGCACCCTTAGAGTCTCCAAATTTTTTCAAGGCACCCCTCCAAAATAATTACTGAGCAGTCCTGTTTTAGAAGTAGTTGGGTCAAAAAATTGTAATAAGTATTTAGGTCACGACAGAAATACTTATTTAGTTGTATGCAAAAATGCCCCTCTGCATCCAGGCACACTGCCCCCTCTGCATCCAAGCACACTGCCCCCTCTGCATCCAGGCACACTGCCCCCTCTCACGTTGCCCCCTCTGCCCTCTGTCACGCTGTCCCCTCCTCTGCCCTCTGTCACGCTGGCCCCCTCCTCTGCCCTCTGTCACGCTGGCCCCCTCCTCTGCCCTCTCTCACACTGGCCCCCTCCTCTGCCCTCTCTCATGCTGGCCCCCTCCTCTGCCCTCTCTCACGCTGTCCCCCTCCTCTGCCCTCTCTCACGCTGTCCCCCTCCTCTGCCCTCTGTCACGCTGTCCCCCTCCTCTGCCCTCTGTCACGCTGTCCTCCTCCACTGCCCTCTGTCACGCTGTCCCCCTCCTCTGCCCTCTGTCCCCCTCCTCTGTCCCCCTCCCCTGGCCCCCCTCCTCTGCCCTCTGTCCCCCTCCTCTGCCCTCTGTCCCCCTCCTCTGCAATCTGTCCCCCTCCTCTGCCATCTGTCCCCCTCCTCTGCCCCGCACCAGGCGCCAGCCATAGAAAAAATAAAGAAAACAGGAACTTACCAATCCGCCGGGTGCCGGGACCTAGCAGCCTCCTCTCTCCCGCAGCAGCTTGTCACTGACTTCGATATTCAGTGACAGCTGCGGGAGAGAGGAATCTGCTGGGTCCCGGCGCCCGGCGGATTGATAAGTTCCTGTTTTCTTTCTTTTTTCTATGTTTGGCCCGCGGCACCCCTGCGACAGCGCCGCGGCACCCCTGGGAGCCGCGGCGCACAGTTTGGGAACCACCGACATAAGCTCATTGTCATGAGTTGCAGCGATGCCCCAAGTCGCCGTGACTCTCTGCCCACTCTGCAGCTACGTCCTGGCCATCACCATGACGACCGGAACGTCATTTCTTCTGTCAATAGCGCCATGTTCCGGCATGATCTAACATCCGGGCGCATACATATGTTACTATAATACTGTTATTATTTATATATTTTATACATGTGGCTTTTTGTTTGTGACTTTCTTTGTGGCAGAATTAGGAGTGTGTAGGGACATTCTACAACTCCAGGGGGAGCTCTCTTATAAATTAAATTGGTTCATTTATATATTTATACATGTTTCTGGGATATGTTATTACCTATGCCAGTTCTAAACTAGTAATTAATTAGCTGCCTGCTGAGGCTGATTGTCAGCCCTGTGTCTCTTCCTTTCTGATTGGCCCATCAAAGTATTTAAGGCAGGGAGGTCTTAGCCTCCCTGCCGGTTATTGCACCCTGTGTGCTGACCTGCTTGTGCTCCTGAAGATATTGAAGATATTAGATATCTGTGACCTGACTCCCTGTTGTGACCTCGGCCTGTTTTCTGGATCCTGCGTGAACTCCTGTGCCCCTTGACCTCTGCCTGTTTTTGGATATTCTTGTATGCTGCCTGCCCAGACCTTTTGCCTGTCCCTTGGTTATCCTGCTTGCAAGTCTCCCACGACCGTGGCCTGTTCCTGACATCCTTCTCCAGCATTCCGCTTACCTCCTGCACTGTGGTTATTTAGATAAGCTTTTATTACCTCTGAGCTTAAGTCCTGGGGGCATGGGAGTACCTCCGAACAAGTATAGTTCTATGGGAAAGGCGGCTGCTAAAGGTGAAGGCCTCTGTTAGGCTGGTTCTGAAAGCTTTCCTAGTAACCGCAGTCCTAACACTCATTCACACAGGTTCACTTTTCCTCTGTTTGATATGCTCATTTTAAGCCTGTTAACCGGACAAAAGTAAAGCAAATAATAACATAATGTATTTTATATACTATACATTGTTATATTTTCTGGAATGGCCAGTAAATGTGTTTCTCCTGCTTTTGTTTATTCTGGACTCATAAGCGTGAAAGAAGATCATAAAAGTACCTATCTGTGAGCTACAGAGCAATAAATATGTAGAAAAAAGGCGTCAAGTTCTCTTGCCAGGCAATGGCTATGTCAAAGGACCACTTTAGTGGACAACACATAGTACACGTATCTTTGGTAGAAGACCCTGATTGGTTGTGATATCAATTGGTGGCCTAGAACTGAGTTATTACCACAACAGTTTTATTTTCAACTAAATGTAGCCACAGACCCACCAGGTACCACTTGAGTTTCTCTTCAGGGTTGCAAGGTCTTCCAGGGATTGACTTGGGAAACCCCAGCTTTACTCACAATAAATGACATGCACACACATGGTAACTGGAAGCCAGTCATGTAGTAAATAAGAAGTTTAGAATGGGGGCTTTGTTCTTTGGAAAAAAAATATTGGCTGAGATAACTAACTGAAATATAAATAGCATGTGACAAGACAATAATACAATTTTGGAACAAAATATTAGCGGAACAATAACCCCATGATGGCATTCAATAATAACTTCTAATAGTAGAACCTGCAACCACATTAGTGACAATCATTATCATCATCTCCATTTATTTATATTACACCACTAAGTCCACAGCACTGTACAGAGAACTCACTCACATCAGTCCCTGCCCTATTGGGGCTTACAATCTAATTTTCTTAACAAACACATACAGTCAGAGACAGAGACACAGACTAGAGTCAATTTGTTAGCAGCCAATTAACCTACCAGTATGTATTTTGGATTGTGTGAGAAAACCTGAGCATCCGGAGGAAACCCACGCAAACATGGGGAGAACATACAAACTCCTCACAGATAAGGCCATAGCCGGGAATTGAACTCATGACCCCAGTGCTGTAAGGCAGAAGTGCTAATCACTTAGCCACCATGCTGCCCCGGTGGTAGACAATGGTAGAATCAGCAATAACAATAATGACAATGGCATATAATGAACAGGGACAATAATAACTAGTTAGAACACTTCTCTGTGTGTTTGAGTGCAGTTTAATATAACCACTGACAATTATGACGTGGGCTTGTTGTGAGCAATATTCACATTTAGACTTACAGGCATCCAACCTAAACTGACTAAGGTCTTTTCAAAGAGGCAAAATAAAATGGAAAAGCACTAGAATCAGAAGTATCATTTAGGAGGTAATCTATACTATAGAAGGAGCTGTGCCCATTAGAGTAAAAGAATATTCCCTACTTGTTAGGTTCTGCAACATCCATGGATCAATCATATCATGATAGTTAATGAGCACCTGTATACATTCTTTTGTTAATGAAGGTTTTGATATTGTAGTTTTAGGTTTATCTATGTCTGGGTCATTGGTCATATTAATCAGCCTCTACCCCCCCTATTATTAGGTTTGGATTTTTAGTCTGCATTAGTAGTTGTGATGTATTCTTATATAATTCAATATTGGGTGTGCTGGAAGCATATATTTTTAAAATGGTACTTTTGGTCCCTAAATTGTCATGTGTAGCAAGATTTATCATTCACCACACCACAGACATATTGTAGATTTTTGCTAATTAATATGGCTACTCCTTTCTTTATGTGTGAAAAAGGTGCTGAGATACATTCCTGTATCTGTTAATTTTAATCATAGTACTTGGGCTGTATAGCCAGTTTCCTGTAAAATAATGTTGTCAGGTTGATTTTTTTTTTAAATGAGACAGTATTAATTTTCTCTTAATTGCACTATTTAGGCTAGCTACATTCCAAGACAGAGTCTTACATATTTAAACGTCACTGGCTTACTTGTAATTTGGGGTATATGTGTTGCCATCGCATCATTATCCTGTTAAAGGAAAGAAGAAGATATCAAACATAGTAATAAAATAACACTCAAACCCCTGGGGGATATGAGAAATTTGTATTGTGCTTTATGTAAATTGGTGATGTTGATGCGTTAGTATCCTTAAGATCCAGTTTGGGATGATGACTCATTTGGTAAGGATTCCTATGCTAAAATGCTGGTTTGCTACCTGGGAATCATCAGACAGTATATTTTCATTGATGGTGACTCTAAGTTTGGAAGGGTATGCAAGGTGAATCTGATATTATGCTCAAATAGGAGTTTGCATATTGGAAAGAATTTCTCACATTTTTGTGTAACAGTGACAAAGAAATCCTTGAAGATTAACATTTTAAAGGCTCTTATAAGGAAATTTTTGATTTTGCGTTAGGTGATAAGGATATTATCTGTGATTTTGTAGTTCAGAAATTTTCCATGTATTTGCACAATGACTGTTGATATAGGAGCTTTCAGTATATGATTATATCTGCACTCTACAAATCCATCAGATCAGGACCTTTAATGATTTCAGGAACTCCTAAAACAACAACGGAGCTTATTCCGTCTATGATATTCTGAGTTGTCAACTTTTTCTCTGAGATTACTGATGTTTGTTTTTGTATGTCTAGTGAGTTTTGCATTGTTATTATGGTATGACTCTTTGTACGTATTCCGTCCATTTTTTCTCAATGAGTGGCATTATCAGCAACATTTCTTTGGCTGCTTCTGATGCACCAGACAGGGAGGTGTTGTGTCTGATAAGTCAGAGTATAATTTAGAGGAACTTTATAAGGATGAGGATTGGGAGTCTCTTGCTTTGATTAGACTATTTTGTTTACTTATTGTTTTCCGAGATATCTGTTCATACTATATAATTTAGGCAAGCCAGGAGTGAGTCATCATCCACTTTGATGTAAGTTGTAATTACATTCTGGTGTTGAAGTTCTTCCTCTTAACAGATAATACAGTCAATATTCAAGCAGGAGAATTAGAGCTATATCTGATGTTAATTGTTTTAGTTCTGTAACTATATGTATAGGTGTTAGGAGCCTTTTGTTGTCCATTTAAGAATCTTTTTTATTATATGTCACTGTTTTTCTGGTCACAAGAGGTAAATGTAACTTTTCAGTTAGAGTTACACACTGAAGGTTCTTTTACTTTATTCGCAGTACACCATGTATCAGTAATAGGCGGCAGCTATCTTAGATATTCAGTACCGTGATGATAATGGTGCCTCTTCTGAGTATTCAGAATGCAGCTGAAATACTGAGACATTTGTGTTTCCACTATATCAGTGCCGTAACTAGACATTTTGGTGCCCTGGGCGAGACAGGGCACCGGCGCCCCCCATCTAAGTGGGAGTGGCATTTGACAAGTGGGTGTGGCCAGCCTAATGTGGGTGTGTCTAGCACTTTACTGAAAGAATTCGTATATGTATAATTGTGTATATATATATATATATATACACACACACACACACACACAGTGGTGGGATTCCAATAAATTAACAACTGACTCTCTGCCCTAATGACTATTTAAAGCATGCAAAAAATAACTCTGACTGATCTATAAATGCCCAGCACACTGTGTATATCTCAGATGACACGTTTGAACATTTATATATAACTGCTGCTTATACAAAGCATTTTAAGACATTGTTATAGAAACAAAGGGGAGACAGGGGGGGGGATAGAGAAACCAAATTAGGGTACAAGCAGCAGTAAGACAGACTGGCAAACATGGAGGGAAGGAAAGGGGGGGACCATACCTTGCACATCAGTGACCCATTCATTCTGAAGGAGCCTCTGAGCGCTTCCACTTCTACTGCACAGCGCGCCCCAGCACACCTCAGATGAAGCCACTCAATAATAGTGCCGGCAGGAAGTAGGTTCAGAAGCTCTCCTGTGATACATGTGGTCAGAAGCGGGGACGGGGCATTCACATGTAAACAACAGAAGACTGTGCCTGTAAAAAGTACATAGCCGTGCTGTGCCTAACTAAGGCAGCGCACAGCTGAAGAGTGCAGTCTATATCCCAGCCTCCCCCCACGCTGACGGCAGCCTCCTCCACCCCACCAGTGAAGAGGGCGGAGTGATTGATCAATCATCACCCGCCCCCCGCAAGCTAGTCCAACGCTGGCAGCGGAGCCTTTCACTCACGATGTGCCTTTGACTTTTGCAGTGGAACGCATGTGCGTTCCACAGACAGGAAGTTCGGTATTTGTAACTTCTTGTCTGTGGAACGCACATGCGTTCCACTTCGGAAGTCAAAGGCTTTTCTTAACACTGGCAGCAGAGCTAGGTAGCGGGCGGCTGCTGCGCCCTCTTTGGGCTTGCGCCCGGGGCGACGGCACCGCCCGCACCACCCTAGTTACGGCTCTGCACTATATATGTGTCTAGTAGTTTAATATATTTTCATATCTGTGTTGTTGTAGGGACTGGGTTTTGCTCACTGGGCTGCTTTAAGTTGACTCCTGTTCTTTAAGGAGTTTATCCTCAGCAGCACTAAGTAGCACTGGGGGTCTCCAGAGTCAATCAAAATTATTTCTGACTCCAGACCCACAGATCGGTGAGGGTATACAGTTGTTCACAGAGATCATTGGGTTTTTGCAGCTGTAGTTTTACGCTTTTTCTCACACAGCACTATTAGCACTAATCGGTGAAGGATGGTATCATCTGTTTGTTAAACCTAGTGTCAGGCTTGTAACATGGCTCTCAGCAGGTGTATTAGCTCAAAGATTACACTGTGTTGAGGAGCTCAATTAAGACTTGGCTATTCAAATATGAAACATAAATAAATAAATGAATGAATGAATTAAGTGGTTAGCACTTCTGACTTACAGCACCGGGGTCATGGTTTCAATTCCCCACCATTGCCTTATCTGTGAGGAGTTTGTATGTTCTCCCCTTGTTTGCATGGGTTTCCGCCGGGTGCTTCGGTTTCCTCCCACACTCCAAAAACATACTGGTAGGTTAATTGGCTGCTAACAAATTGACCCTAGTCTCGCTCTCTCTGTCTGTCTGTGTGTATTAGGGAATTTAGACTGTAAGCTCCATTGGGGCAGGGACTGATGTGAATGAGTTCTCTGTACCCCAGTGCTGTGAGGCAGGAGTGCTAACCACTTAGCCACCGTGCTGCCATATATATATATATATATATATACATATATATATATACACACATACATACATATATATATATATATATATATTATATATATATATGTATATATGCTGCCTCTGTACCGCTGCACCCCCCTGGATCCCCCTGCTACCACTGTATAAGACCCACCCAGTTTTTAGACCCCAAATTTTTTGAAAAAAGGTGGGTCTTATACATGGGGAAATACATATATATACACATATATTCATTATATATACACAAATATACATATACATATATATATATATATATATATATAATATAAAATTAAGATGTGTAGGGGTATGGGTGTGTGGGTCTGTTTCGGTTCCTGGCCCACTAGTTTATCTTTACTCTCGGTGCGCAGTGCCTCCAACTTGGTCTTCAAACAGTAAGCTCTTCGCGGGCTAAGAATACAGAAAACACACACCACTCTATTCACCAGGCACCAGGCAATGATTGCATAGTAAATCAGCTCACAGGTAAACTAAACAACAGATTAACCTTTAGCTTATCATATAATTACAAACAGTTCTTAATATCCTAAAGACTAACTTCAGAGGTACCTTTGCATCTTAACATTATTCTAGCAAACAGTTCACACTAAACAGGGACATGTAAAAACACATCAGTTGAAACCAATATAACTTTCACATATAAATATGACTGTCCAATATATAACAATATGTAGCGCACATCATAAAGTGCATTTGGTATTTATATTTACAGGCTCGGTTCGTTACTTTTCAGTAATGCAATATGAGTGCTCAGTAGAAATAAAATGGTAACTGCAATACTCCTATGGTAGAGATCCCTCCAGCAAGCAGTAATAAATAGGGATGTGCACCGGCGACTTTTGGTGTCTCGTGTTTTGTGTTTTGGATTCGGATTTTCGTGATGTTTTGGGTTCGGATTTGTTTTGCAAAACACCTGCCGAAAGGTCGGATTTAAGGTTTTGGATTCAGATTTTTTTTGAAAAAAGCATAAAAAGTTTAAAAATCAAGTTTTTGGGCTTATTTTCACTCCTACGCTATTATTAACCTCAATAACATTCAATAACAAGCATTTCCACTAATTTACAGTGTATTCTGAACACCTCACAATATAGTTATTAGTCCAAAACGTTGCAACGAGGTATCTTTCTGGACTGCGTAGTGGAGTGGTCCCCACAATATAATAAGAAAACCATCAACTGGTCTTAATCGCACCAAAAAATGTACCTGGACTGCGTAGAGGAGTGGTCACTCACCACAATATAAATTAAAAACCCTGAACTTGTATGAATCGCACCAATAAATGTATCTGGACTGCGTAGAGGAGTGGTCACCACAATATAATAAGAAAACCATCAACTGGTCTGAATCGGACCGAATAATGTACCTGGACTGCGTAGAGGAGTGGTCACCACAATATGAATTAAAAACCCTGAACTTGTATGAATCGCACCAATAAATGTATCTGGACTGCATAGAGGAGTGGTCACCACAATATAATAAGAAAACCATCAACTGGTCTGAATCGGACCGAATAATGTACCTGGACTGCGTAGAGGAGTGGTCACCACAATATAATTTAAAAACCCTCAAATGGTCTGAATCCCACCAAAAATTGTACCTGGACTGCGTAGAGGAGTGGTCCCCACAATATAATAAGAAAACCATCAACTGGTCTTAATTACACCGAAAATTGTACCTGGACTGCGTAGAGGAGTGGTCACCACAATATAATTTAAAAACCCTGAACCTGTATGATTCGCACCAATAAATGTATGTGGACTGCGTAGAGGAGTGGTCACCACAATATATATAATAAGAAAACCATCAACTGGTATGAATCGCACCAAAAAATGTACCTGGACTGCGTAGAGGAGTGGTCACTCACCACAATATAAATTAAAAACCCTGAACTTGTATGAATCGCACCAATAAATGTATCTGGACTGCGTAGAGGAGTGGTCACCACAATATAATAAGAAAACCATCAACTGGTCTGAATTGGACCGAATAATGTACCTGGACTGCGTAGAGGAGTGGTCACCACAATATAATTTAAAAACCCTCAAATGGTCTGAATCCCACCAAAAATTGTACCTGGACTGCGTAGAGGACTGGTCCCCACAATATAATAAGAAAACTATCAACTGGTCTTAATTACACCAAAAATTGTACCTGGACTGCGTAGAGGAGTGGTCACCACAATATAATTTAAAAACCCTCAAATGGTCTGAATCCCACCAAAAATTGTATCTGGACTGCGTTTAGGAGTGGTCCCTACAATATATAACATAATGCCAAAAAAAGAGTTGCAAGATGGAATTGTCCTTGGGCCCTCACACCCACCCTTATGTTGTTGAAATAGGACATGCACACTTTAACAAACCAATCATTTCAGCGACAGGGCCTACCAAACAACTGTGGCTGAAATGATTGGTTTGTTTTCGGCCCCCACACCAAAAAAACAATTCATCTCTCCCTGTACAAACTAAACAGGCTCTACTGAGGAAAGATGTCGTCCTCATCCTCAACCTCTGATTCCTCTCCCCCTACAGTGTGTAATTCCTCCTCCTCAAACATTATCAATTCGTCCCTGCTGGACTCCACAACCACAGGTCCCTATGTACTATCTGGAGGGCAGTGCTGTACTTCATTGAGGAATTGATTATTCATTTTTATAAACATCATTTTTTCAACGTTGTGAGGAAGCAACCTCCTTCGCCGCTCACTGACCAGGTTCCCTGCTGCACTAAAAACTCTTTCCGAGTACACACTGGAGGGGGGACAACTCAGGTAAAATAGGGTCAGTTTGTACAGGGGCTTCCAAACTGCCTTTTTTTCCTGCCAGTAAGAATATGGACTGTCTGACATGTCTATTTGGATAGTGTCAGCAAAATAATCCTCCACCATTTTTTCTATTATGACAGCATCCAATGCAGCAACAGTAGACATGTCTGCAATGATTGGCAGGTCCTTCCGTCCGGACCAGATGTTATCAGCATCCCCGCCAGCGGCTCTTTTAGGAAAACTGAGCTTTTTCCTCGCAGCTTTATCCTCCAAATTTTTGTTTTCCATTATATGTAGCACAAGAGAGCGTACCCCTAAGCCACACACACTCGGCAAAGCCTTTAAAAATTATATGCGGCACAGGAGAGTACCACTGGACTTATACTGCAGAATCAGTGAACTTTGTAATATTGCAGTACCACTGGACTTATACTGCAGAATCAGTGAACTTTGTAATATTGCAGTACCAATGGACTTATACTGCAGGATTGTTTTTGGATATTTTTTGTTAATTTCTTTTTTTTATAATTATTTATTTATTTATAACTTTTTTTAAAAAAAATTATAACTTGGAATAATGGGGAAATAACAATGCCCTTAGAAGGACAGAGCACAGGACACAGCACCACTGGACTGAACAGGACACAGCACAGGACCCAGCAGCACCACTGAACTCAGAAGGACAGAGCACAGGACACAGCACCACTGGACTGAGCACAGCACAGCACAGCACAGGATATAGCAGGACAGAGGACCACCTAACACAACCTCCCTCTACCCTGATCAATGCCTGAGTGAAGATGGCGGCGGCCAGCGGGGAATTTATAGAATCCGAGTATCGCGAGATCCGACAACGGGATTATGACTCGGAGCCTCGGTTTCAGTTTTGCAATTGGCGGGAATACCCAGATCTGTCTCGGATCCGGCTCGGATCGACAAGGTTTGGGTGGGCTCGGATTTCAGATATCCGAGCCCGCTCATCCCTAGTAATAAAATAGTAATAAACACAGATTTCTCCAATTCTTGTCACATGCAGCAGACCTCCAGTCTCTCTTGAGTGGTTTTCATAACAATACCGAACTTCTATAACTAATTTCCTATATGAATCAGTCCATAAGCTTGGTTAACTATCCCTAAACTTACTCTTTAAAATGTAGCTCAGTCCCGGAACAAGGGTACATATCATTAATCTTCCCACCTGGTCCCTGACTAACTAAACTAATATGTACATTTGTCTCAGTCTTTCTAGTAAAACAGGAAGTATAATAAAACTAAAGGGTACTTATCAATATACTGCTTCCCGTCCAGTTTCAGGCAATCTCTTCAGGATCAGGCTACAAGTATTTAAAGTGGTGTGAAAGATGTCTTATCTCTTGCTTGTCAGCTTTAATAATGTACTTTGTCTTGCTTCTTGCAATCTAATTTATTTTTCTCACTCTGTTATTACCACTCCTCTTTCTCTTATGGAAATCTCTACTGTTTTTCACCTCTTCTCCTCTTCTCTCTCTGTCTTAAAATTTCAGCCTGTTGCTGTATATGTCACTCTGTTCAGTCTCCTCTTGTCTCTCTCTTCTCCATTCCAACTTCCAACCCCTGCCTCCCGTCTGTTCTCTTGCTTGTCACTTTCTTCTTCTCCTTCTCATTTCCAGCCTCCTTTTTCTCTGGCCCTCTTTTTTCAGTCCAACCGCTACAATCAATGCCTTTATATGTGCAGGCCATCATGTCCACTGGCACTTCATACATACATATACATATACATATACATATATATATATATATATATATATATATATATATATATGAATGAAGTTGGCTAAATGTTTTTATGTCAACTCAAACTGTATATAAGCAAGCCCCTGGCCCAGTATTAAATCTCTCTTTGACTGCAGACTTCAAGACTGAAGCTATACCTTGGGATCCAGGGACACAGGTGTAATTTATTCGGTTATGCGTTCCTGTATTTTGTTATGCCTTCTTATGCTTCATCATGGTTTGCTGTAATTCTGCTATCTCTTGCTATTAAATCACTAATTTAATAACTAAATATTGTGCATTGAAACCACATTAATTGCATTGTACAATATTTATTGGTAGCGATAATACGAATATAACAGATGGGGGCTCGAATAGGTGCTACACTATTCAAGGATTCGCAAAACCTACGGATTTCAGTTTACCAACAAATGGTGGGAGACGCGTCATATACAGGTGAGAACGTAAATAGTTCTATGCCTTTTTATAATCCAGTGTTGCTAAACCAAATATCCGCTTTGTTTAATCTGGGAAGTGCGGGTGAGGATCTAGGGACAAGAAAGAAAAAAATGGTTTCCTTTTCATGTCATTTTGCGATTAATACGTGGTTTGTTTGCATTGCATAAGCATATATATTTCCTAGTAAACTTGCCACTTGTTTAAACGGTTGTATTGACGGTTGTTATAGCTATAAGTCCATCACAGGTTGTAGAAATATTGTTATCAGAGATACCAGGTTCCTTATGAATTAAAGATGGACAGGGCACTTGATTGGATGGGTAATGTAACTCTCTGTTTGGTATAAAAAGAATGGTGGAGGGGCCATTGATTAGTTAAGATTTAGGGGGATTAATAAAATAGTTGAGATCCAATTCCCTGTAGTGCTGAATCCAGCTGTCATCTTGATGTAAATCTCCGTTGCCACTTTCCTACTTTTCTGCAAATCATTTCATTATTATTATTCTTTGCGGTTTTCTTCTCCGTTATTACACTTCTGACTGTCATTACCTCATTCTTTTCTTATAAAGAGGTACAAAATACATAGACACTGTCCCAAAGGTTTATAGGCAACCTCAATATCTGGACACAAGCCTGGCGTAACTGTTTTCAATCTTTCCAGCCAAATACTGGGAGAAGTATGAAAAATAGTACTGCTATGTCCTGATTTGTTTATATCATCAGTGTATGAAACTAAATACTTGTTCCTTCATTTCTCAATAACAGGACATGAGGTTGCAAAGGATAGATTGCTAGAAAAAGGTCCGATACTTGAGTTACTGTCTCACCCAAGGGGCTAAGACATTTTGACAATGGACAGAATTAAGGGAATCTTGACGTAGTACTGGGACATGATTAAAATTGTATACATTGCATGCAGTATCTGCCCTCATAAGTCCTGCCTAAAATACATATGTCTCCTGTGCAAGGTGTACAAAGTGTGCCTCCAGATGCACAAAGGGTGGAAGGAGAGGTGACTCTGATTGAGGGGAAATTTGGCAGGTATACAGATATGCATGATTGTATGGAATATTTGAATCTGACTTTTACAGAAAACGCCTGACATAAGTGACACTCCCTGTATGCTTTATGTTCTTTATTTCTCATAAACAGATGGACATATACTGGGCATACTGTTATGTAGATGACGAAAGCACTATAGAAGCTGAAACTTGGCCCGCCATACTTAACCAAAGTAGCCAACTCGGGAGATTAAGAAAGGCATGTGAGTTGGCAGAGTTAGCATGTACACTGACTTTAAGTATGCTTTAAGATACTCTGACTCTGGGTCTCTATGGTGACTTAAGAACTTTTATGACAGTAACAAGACATCGGTAGCACAGTCACAACACACAAAATGACTTTTGACAGCGAAAAAAAACCCTCTGTAGCAGTGGATAATAACAGGGCAGATAGAACTGCCAAGTGGGCAGCAGGTTTATCTTTGACAGCTGACAAAATAATGGTCTTTGAAATAAAAAAACAAACAAGAATTAATTAAAATGCAAGATTTTTGTTCCCTACAGGAAAAGACGGTCTGGAAGGTGAAGGGATTTTGTCAGAATCCTCTGGACTCTGGAGAGATGGACGAGGTAGACCCGTGGCTCCCAGAGCATATCTTCTGGGTCTAACTGAGGCAGCACATGGTCTGACTCATCTGGGTAAAGAAGGTATGTGCAAGCTGGTAAGAGCAGCACCAGACTTATCTTCTCAAGCTAGTAGAAAGGCAATGTCCTGTCTTACTTAATTGAGGAAAAATGTTGGAAAAACAGTACCAATAGAGCCATCCCATACCCCTCTTACAGATGGACTTTTTCCAGGTAAAACAAATCAACTTCATCCAATTGCAAACTTGCAAGAATCTCAGGTATGTATTGGTGTGTACTATGTATTTTATCACTGGGTAAAGATATTTCTAGCTGCCACTAATACTGCTGTTTCATACTCAGCAAGTTGCTGAGTATGCAGATATTTTAATCCTATAGGTATGTAAAGTGATAGGGGTACTCATTTTCTTGGTGATATCGTTCAGATCATGTGTAAAACTTATGAACATTTGATAGTAATTTACATAGTCTCTATAGGACTCAAGCGAGTTGGAAAGTAGGGAGGATAAATGGTACTATTTGTCACGAGCCGCCGCGGCTCGCTTCCTGTGTCCTCTGGTGTCCCGGCCGTCACCTTGACGACCGGGACGTCATTTCCAGTTCCTGGCCGGCCGTTGCCAAGGCAACGGTCCGACACTTCTCATCTGGCGCTGCGTTCCGGCGGTACTAGTAGCCGGGCGCATGCGCGCAAATTAACACAGTCTGTGGGCTGATTAATTTAATTAGTATAGGGGCTGTGTGAGACTCAGAGCTAGGCTCTGATTGGTGGCTTTTGGTGTTTAGAGCAGTGAGGTCTGCAGCCTCACTGCCGGTTATAGCGTTCTGTCCTCAGTTCTGCTGCCTGTTTGTGCTCTCTGTTGGTTATTGCTACCTTGGATTGACTACCCGTGTTTTGACCTCTGCTTGTTCCTGGACCTGTGAACCTTCGCTTCTGACCTTGACCCTTTTGCTTGGATTCCGGATTTTGCTTCTTTGCCTGTGTGTCTGACCCTTCGCTTGTCCAGGGATTTTGTACCTCTTCACTACAGCCCGCCAATCACTCCACTCCTGGGTGCTCCTTTAAGTCAGTATACGTTACTCGACCCTCAGTCGGCCCGCAGCCAAGTCTGTCACCACCACTAGGGGCTCCAGAGAACACCGGGCCTTCAGAGTAGTCCCCGAGTTTCACTGTACTGGCTTGGGAGTTCCTAACACTATCGAGAACAAATTGAATAGAGTGATAGTTGAAACTAGATTGGAGTGGCTGGAAGCTTTTGCTTCCAGCCACTCCTAAACCACCTCTTAACCTCTCACCTTTTGAAATACTTCTTGACAAGCAACCTCACTTGATGGTAGATTCCCAAGTTGAGTTAAAATGTAATAATGGAGAGACTGTTCAAAATCTTGTAAAGTGAATCATTGTTTGAAAGACTGGCTCTTGATATGTTATTCACTAACTGTCATGATGTTGAACTGGGAGAATATGTTATGGACTGTAATTTCCTATGCTCAAGTTGTTTAACAGACAGGTGAGAAGGCCCGTTCCAAGTGTTGATGACCAGCACCACATCTCTGAAAGTAGCAGAAAGAGACACTTGGATCCGTTCCATCCACAGCACAGAAGTCAACAACTCAGAGAAGGTTCAAAATTGTCATCCTAGGCTCTCATGAATCTGTTCCGGGAGACCTAAGATCACTGTTAATAACACCTGAGCCAAGGACTTTGCATGGACTGTTAACCCATCATGGAGCAGCGGTTTTTCTGTTTTTCCTTTTCCAGTGTTTCTCTCATCATTATTTTCTCCAGGACATTCTATTTTTGCAATGGTGATCAGGTGATGGAGACTGGTTCAGGCAGTGATACTGAGGATGTGGGGAAGGAGGAGAAATTGTTAACACAATTGATCCAGCCAATTATACTTTTCAATTATGGGGAAAAGAAAAGGTTTGCTAACCTTGGAGCCAGTGTGAGCTGCTATTGTTTGAAGAATATTGTGTCTGTAAGTACTGTGACCCCATAGTTGAAGAGAGGTGCATCCAGCAATGCCAGTCCAGTTATAATTTGTACTTGGGCTGGCATCCATGAGAATGATTATCATTCTTTAGTGGGTAAGGTCTTAGACCAAACTAAATGCTTGGTGTGCTCTTACGTGCCTCAGTGACAAAATTATGTAGGACTAGTTCTCTATCCACTAAATATTTCTAAGGTACTCGAATTATGGGTTGGGAGGCCAATAGAAGGGATATATAATATAACTAGGTCCCCTAGTTTGATACTTTGCCAATACTCAGTAGACCGGTCTCTGCTAAGTCTCAATTTTTCAAATACAAAGAAACTTGAGTATTGGGAAGCTGAACTGAGTGATCAGATAAGAGCCCGTTCCACCAAGGTTGCTGAAAAACCCATTGATAGTATTAGAGTGCATTTAACTTAAAAAGCTGAAGGATATGATAAATTAGGTTATGTAACAGAGATAAGAGGGTGAAAGTTTGTCCAGTTTATTATTTAAATGTTATACATGTGGAGACTTGCCTTGGATAGATGGAAATACTAGGCATTAGGAACTTTAATAGAAAAGTGTGCATTGTGATGTATTATATTATGCCTGATATCCTTTCAGACAATGTGTTATATATGTGGGTGTAGGGCATACAAATGGTTAACCCCGAGCTCCAGAGGTATATGCTTTTTAAATAATTTCGGAAATTATGACTCTTTTTTCTCTCATGACATAACTGATATCCAACGACAGTGTGATGATATTAAGAGGGACAAATATCACAGAAAACTGAAACGTACTACTGAGTTCCGGCAATAAAATCTTGAAAGGGTGAGATTATTAGGTAATAGTTTTGTGCACTATCAAATGGTGGCCTGTGGAAGTCTAATAATTGGATGAAGTCGGTTACAGGTATTTATGGTTCAGGTCCTAAGAAATGTAAAGTGTTTGGTCTTATAGCATTCCTCATTTTACCAATAGAAATCTGGTATCGGCGGCTAAGCGATCGCACACTGTGATCGCTAGCTATGGTTATTATAAGATTGATACTCTATAATACTGTATGCAGCACAGGTTAATAGGCTGGTTTAGATTTAGTCGGTTCCCTCAGGCACTGCTTTGCTGTATTTTGTTATACCTTCTTACACAGTCTGGAGTAAGAAAATTGAGGCTGGCAGCAAATTACTCTTGATTTATATTTGCAGTTTTTAAACATCAAACTTTTCACTCTCAGCATTTTCCACAGGCAATTAGAAGGACAAACAGGTGTTTTAGCCTGCACACATAGGTAAACAGACTTCTGAGGACCACATCAAACTCACAGTTCAGAGAAGAAACAATGTATGACCCTACAATGCCCAGCAATTTTTAAAACTTTTGGTTTCTTTTGCAAAACAGCAGACACTGCACAGTTCCAGTAACATTGCTAATATATTTCTCTCCATAGGAAAAAAAATATTTGTTTTCTCAACAATCCAGCAATTTCTTCTCTGTAACTGACAGCTTAATATACAGTTTGGTGTGTGACAGTGGCAATCAATATTTTCCACCTTTTGCCTCTGGAGGTTGGGTGGACAGCTGTGCTTTGGCTGTCCTTGGCAATCCCACTTCTGACACCACTTGTAACAAATGCGGCTTACTTGAAGCACTTTTGACACCACATGTAGTACATCTGGCACTGACACTCCGCAGACATCAGACACATACAGCTTCAAATGAAACGGTGCTTTATTGTTTTCATCACAATAAAGAACAATGATTAGTCAGGATGACACCAGTAAATAATGCCACATTGTTTACACCTCCTGGTGACCCTAATGCTAAGCTAAACACAGTCCAGCTCTCTCCTGACCGGCCAGCTCTTCCAGCATCAGACACCAACATAAAAAGAACAACACAGTCTTTTAACCCCCACCCAAACGCTGCAAACCAATCACAGACAATAAATCATGCATATGGTACACCTGTGTGTTTGTGTGCTATGGGGAAGACTGTGTGGCAATGAACTCTGTATGCAGCTTTCCCTTGCAGAGTTGCTGGAACCTCATCTATCCCTATGCAGGAGAGCTGTGGAGAGAGAGAGAGAGATATGTAGAGATATATGTAGTTAATGGGCCAGATTTATTAAGGACAGTAAAGGAAAAAATTAGTAACTTTGCACCTTGGAAAAACTATGTTGCATTGGAGGGGGATGTAAATTTAAAATGTGGGGA
This sequence comes from Mixophyes fleayi, assembly GCF_038048845.1. NCBI lineage: Eukaryota > Metazoa > Chordata > Amphibia > Anura > Limnodynastidae > Mixophyes > Mixophyes fleayi. The sequence goes on along the minus strand of NC_134403.1, from coordinate 114,455,177 downwards.
CAGATTTATAGTTGGTGTAGGGCATGCCCTAGATCAATTTTAAATTATAGTGTACAAATAAGCTATCAAGTATTAGTGTACTACATGACAAAACAGACAGTATTTAACTTATATGCAAAATAAGAAACTATTTTGCACCCCTTGCATTGTAACTTGGTTTGGTCCAGGAAAAAACTTACTCCGTTTTTTGCCTTACTTTCCTTAATAATTCAGGCCCAATTGCGTTTTTTAAACATTGGGTATTCGTACGATGTATTCAACAAGGAGCGGATCTGAAGATACGTCTGTTGATGAATATGGGTCTAGGTCCGCACTGCTCTAACAGACAAGATATTGCAGGATAGATCCAATACATACAATATGTGGAATATCTAGTCACAAAAGAACACACAGAAAAAAAATGAATGTCATCTGTTAATAATAATTTTTTTTTTTTAATTATTTCTTATAGAACACATTTATTGGGATGTTGTTAATGTATTCTGCACATAAAATAATTTTTTACTGTTGCTCCTGATTGCAAACAAATGTTCTAGCTGTATACACAGCCGTCATCACTAGTAATCGACACTGCTGCAACTGTTATGACTGAAAATCACGTAATTTTGAGATGCCCAAATCTTGAATCGGACGCTGTTGGGAGCTTGGCACACACTTACTGTACATTGACTATGTGCATACGCCCATGACCCTTCCTGTTCTACATGTTCCCTCCCTGAAATTATAGGCTGTAGTAATGGTCCTTTGCGCTTGAAGATGAATTGGACGTTTCTGCGTTCTCTGGTGTATGGTCTGGTTCTGGGCATGCACACAGTAATTGTGTGCAAAATACACAATGTATCACCCTTTTATGCAGGCACACTTTTTTTTTATTTTTCCTCCATCAGCTGAACCTTATAGCCACTATGGTGTACATATTTAACCTACCTATCATCTCTTTCCTCCTCCTAGTATCCTATTTCTACAGCTATAAACATTCTTTTTCCAAATTTTCTGCTCCCAGCTATAAGCCTACAGAGCTAATTGCATTAAATCTCCCCTAGGCTTAACTGCCACCTTCTTTCCCTTATCCCCCTCCCACTATCCTCCCCCTCTTGTCTCTCCTACAGGCCACGATGCAAGGAAAGGATTTGACTACACAAAGACCAACAAGGGCTACAGACCTATGCTACAAGGAGAATTGTTACAGCCCTACAAGGACAATTGATATACCCAGGTTTTACGTCTTACTCCCAACCACACCAACCACACACAATAGGAAAACAGTGTAACTTCTCAAACCTGATTGATTTGCTATATGGAGATAACCCCTCTCTCCCTGACGTTCTTCTCATTTTGCAGATTACCTCAACTTGCACCACGAAAACCACAAGTACTGTAATAAACAATCCCCTGATAGGGTGGTAGAGTAATCCCATCAGCTGACTACAAGAAATGTTTGTATGTTATAATTTCTGTCAAAGGAGGTACTGACTGAGGGTTGGGTATGGTATCCGATACTTGTAATTCCGACACCGACTATACCTACAAAAAAAACATGAACAGTGAAATCACAACATAATTAAAATGTGCACTTACCCTGACACCGACGGAGGACATTACCAAAAGACCTGCTATGCGACTGCTGTAAAATCCAAAGATGCTGGATGCCGGTGCACTCTCTGGCACTGACTGTTATTACCCAGAGACTTCCCTTCAGCGGCAGACATTCACAAGCGTTTTCCAGCTTCCAACCTCTATTAAGGAGAAAAACTAATTAACACTGCAATGGGGTTCCAGTACATTTTTCCCATTCATCTCATTGAGCCTGCTCATCTCAGTGGGTCAATTCATTTAAATGGTGCTTCTACATGTAGCACACATGCTGGAAACACCATTTAAATGAAGCTGCCACTTTAATAAATGTGAAAAGCTCAGGTAGATCTAAAACATCATTGGTGAAATCATATTTTTATAATGGCTCAAATTTCATAAATTTGAATGAAAATTGCAGTTAAACACTTCACAGAGTTGGGAGACTTAATTCTTGGGGTTTATTTTGGTAATTGCCATAAATTTTAATTAATTTAAAAAGTGTGAAAATCAACTTTTACTACATCTGTTCTTATAAGCTTTTTCATATCTTGATCTGTCACAATCGCATATAACAGTTGACCAGTTGGGCCAATTAATTTAAATGGTGTTTAAATGAATGTGCTACTTTAATGAATGTGGAAAGCTCAGGGATATCTAAAACATCATTGATGAAATCACATTTTTCTTTAAACGGCTCAAATCTCATAAGTTTGAATGAAAATTGCAGTTAGACACCTTACAGAGTTGGGAGAATTAATTCTTGGTGGTAATTTTGGTAAATTCTAATGATGTTAATTAATTTAAAAAGTGTGAAAATCAACTTTTACTACATAAATCCCCATAAGCTTTTTCGTATTTTGGCTGTCACAATTGTATATACCACAGTTGACCATCAGATGGCACTATGTCTCTTTGTAAAAGAGTGTTTTCCTGGTACAGATACTAGAAATATGATCAATAAGTGTAAATATTTAGCATAAACATTGTGTTCATTGCTGCTAACATATTTAACATATCTAACATATTTAAGAATATTTACTACTTAACATAATTTCATACATAACCAACATTTGAATGCAAATCTTGGACAACATGCAGAATAAGATACAGATTCAGAAAAGGTTGTACAATGCTGCTTGCACAAAATAAAGGAGGAAAAACAAAAATAAATTGCCATCAAACAAATATTTGGAAATTGATTGTGTCTGTAGACATTTGGATGTTTCCCACTATAATACATAATTTGTCCATTTAGTAGTCCTGGTCACAAGTCCTAGCTATTTATTGGTTTATGCTGATTTCTGATTGACCTGAGCCTATATATAGTTATTAAATCCACTTCTGTCCCGCCATTACTAACACATGCGTGCCTGGTTTTTCTGAGCCTGACTTTTCACAACTACTCTTCAGGATCCTGATTTAGCTTAGTATACATACATTACACAACATGAAATATGTCCATAGTGGTGTGTATTCAACTCTTGGTACCCGTAGAGAGCCCAAAGCCTTATCTTGATGTAAATATGATAATTATAAGTAGAGGAATGCCTGAGCTTTACTCAGTTTTTCAGGGAAGTGCCATGGGCAGCAGTCGTGGGCCTACTTTACTACTAACAGTTTACTCTTGCTCACATGGGGCACAGTATAGGATATCCTTAAATTGTAGCCCTAGCATATAGTACTGCTGATGACAAGGTACAGGACAAGCTGATAATAGAATCAGTACACAGAACAGAGTCAAACTGACATATAGGGCAGGCAGCATTGTATTGTAGAGTGTAGATAAACTAAAGCCAAGGTCCTTATATAACAGACGCAGGTGACATGGTGCCTCTACAAATAAAGAGAGGGACACATGCCTGTCTAGAGGTGCTCATACAACCAGACATGAGGGCATGATAACTGTAGTGTCTTAAGTGATGGGACCACATAGAAACAAAGCAATATGTGATCTGGAGCCTCTGCTAGTAGTATTTTGTAGTAGTCATGATACAGTCATTAAATAATCCATGATATTGCTTGGTTTTCCCACCATCTAGCCTCTTCAGGCCACCAGCACATACAGGTGACTTATTAGAAGAGTCAGAAACAGCCAAGGTCAGGGTGATCATACAGACAGTAAAGTGAGGCAGCAGGATAGGATAGGCTAATTAATAATGTAGTAAGCAGAGGTTAGTGCTGGCCCCACCAGATAATTATCAAGGTCATGAACTAGGAATGGAATAAAGGGAACAGGTAATTTCATAACGGAAGAGAAATTACAGAAGTAGCTACAAAAGATACAAGAGGAGGTCTATAGTTAGGCTGCTTCAATATATATAAAAAAGGTGAGTTTGTGCCTACTCAACCATAAGTGTGCACTGGCAGAACCACACTGCGATAAGCTGACTGCTCCTCTCCGTCTTGGACTGTTCCACTTCCAGATCTTTGGCCAGATAATATATTCCTATAACAGACTGAACTAACATGCATTGAGAATAACTGAACAGGAAAACAAGAAGAGATACAACAAGTAAGCAATGTACACCTGCCCTTTGTTTAAATTGTATCAAACCTTCCCATAAGATTGATGGTGGAACATACCTATCATCAGTAATTAAAGCATTTATGGATATTGGTCACAGAACCATGAATATGTCAGATTGCAAAGCTGTGTAAAATTTACATATGTATACTGTTAAAAAGATAACATAGTACCTGTATGTATATGAAGCTAGACATTGCAATATTATAGGAAAAGGGTGTATTGCAATTTGGCTACATTCTATCAAGTTATTATATAAAACATAAGTACAAACTAATCACTAATGATCACATAATACTTATATACCAAATGTTTTTAATGAATAAGTTGTTACAAAAATTTAAGGATAATACTTTATATAATAATGATTCATGGCAGACAGTGAGTTGGATAGAAGAGAGTTGATGCACTAAAATACACCTTAAACACAATTACCTCACTCCTACTAATTATATTTTTTACTATCAGTAAAAAATAAAATAAACTAGTATGAATGGTACTGGTAACAGCATGCTCATTTGCACTGGACAATGAGGCGCAGAGTCTAAAACTCTCCCAGTGTTCACCAGGGACCCCAACAAGGTGGTTTGGTCTATGCTGTGTGGATGTGCAGGTTCCAGCCCCTGAAGCCAGTTGCTAGGAAGGTAGTTGGAATCACCAGAACCAGAATGGACATTAGAAGTTCTGAGGAGTAATCAGAATGGTAGTCTGGGTAACAGAGGTCAAACCAGAAGATCCAATCAGAACTGATATGTGAGGAAAGAGAATAGTCAGGAACAGGCAGAGTCAGAAACAGGATATCTAGGAGAACTAGGAGCACAGAGGGACTAGAACATCAGATCACTAAAGGAGTAATCTATTACTCATCCAGTGCCAGAGCCTGCCTTATATAGGCAGCCCAATAGAGGTATGCACTCCACTGTCAGTGATGTCAAACAATACAAGAACCAAAAATGCATCTTGTTGCCCGGTAATAGAAAGCTCCCGTCCCCATGGCAAAGGAGGAGAGCGGGGATGGTGCCTGATAACATGGAAGTGACAGAATACTACTCTTTACATCTAGAAAAACATAATGGGCTTGAGTCATTAAGGAGCGCCAAGCATAAGAAAGCAACTTTGCACCTGGGCAAAACCATGATGCATTGGAGGGGAGGTAAATTTAAAATGTGGTGACAGATTTATAGTTGGACAGGGCATTTTGTAGACCAACTTTAAATTTCAGTGTAAAAAATAAAACTAGCATGTATTTGTGTGCTACATGAAAAAACAGCCAATATTTAACTTATGTGCAAAATAATAAACTAATCTGCACCCCTTGCACTGTAACATGGGTTGTACAAGAGCAAACGGACTCCTTTTTTTGCTTTGCTCTCCTAGTGACTCAGGCCCAATATGCATATGTGCTGAATCGCTGCTACCTTATTTCACATTAATGTGAAAGAGAAACATGACACAACACAGCATCTTCAGAGCTAAAGCATTCTTGTATTGCAGAGGTGGACTGTTTCCCTTCACTTTAATGTACTGTGTCAATATGGGAGTGATTCTGCAATTTTATAGCTGGAAGTGTAGCATTCAGTCCTTGCATTGTGAACATCCTATGACAAAATATCAGAAAATGCAAAAAAGAGAGAGAGAGAGAGAGAGAGAGAGAGAGAGAAGTACTTTGAAAATTAGACCTTTCTTAAAAAAAATTTTTGAAGACATCACAAGATCTTTAAAATAAATAAATAATAAATTATTTTCAAACTTTAGGAAGCCAATATTTAAAAAAAATATCTAAAGAAGATCAAATTAAGCATTTGTCAACTACCATTATCATTTTCTACTTCAGAAACAAAAGATTAAAATTCTATTCAATGACAGGCTTCAAAACGTACAAGGCAAATAAAAAGGAGTGATTGCTTACTGGATAAGAGGTCATTATTCTCTGTCAATATCACACAACAGACTGGCTTTTAGTTTAATAAATTGTCTCCATTATGTTTCTGAAGTTTGAAAATGTGTTTGACCTAGAAACTTTTTCTGTGCTCAACATATAGTTTTATGTTATCTCTCTGTGCAGGCTTTGATCCTGCCACAATTTAGGGCATACTTGTCTACTCTCCCAGAACATCCAGGAAACTGAATTTTGAGGAGTGTTCTCAAACATACAGGAGATTAGACCACCATCCTGCATCTCCCCTCCGCCTCTTGTAAAGTGGGCAGGGTCTTGATGACTTATGTCATCACGGCCCCACCTAACACTGCTAGATGATGTGATCGGGGCCTAATAAAGATTATAAAGTGATAAATAAAATGTCCTGAATTCTTGTGCAATTTATTAGGGTCATGCAACAAACATCCAGAGGTGTCTCTAATCTTGTTTAACCCCTTCCTTGACCATTTGTCTCCAAGCTTATTAGTTAGCAGTGTGTCTTTCTATCATCTTCCCCATAGATCCTCTGCTGCAGCCAGAATTTTGGCATTTTATTTCAAAGAAAACTGCGTGTAGCTGGCACTGTACAGCTAAAAGTTGTCCATGTAAGGAAGGGGATGGTTGTAATTTATGTTCACTGGAGAGTAAATATAGTTGGCATTCAAGGCTGTTAATGAGCTATCTGGATTTTATTGTTTTAGCAGAGGTAATGATGATTATATTTTCATGGATGGTAGCCTTAAGAGCTTCCCATACCGTAAGAATTTAAACCACATACTATGAAATAAATTCAAAATATTCTGCAATAGCTGTTTTCATCTCCATATCTTGGGAGTTATTAAGGAAAATGGAATCAACCAAACATTTGTAGTGTGAAATGTGGGATGGCTTAAAGACTAATTATACTTTACAGTGGTTGCATGGTCAGTCCACAAGAAGGGAAGAATATCAGACTGGAAAACAAGCTGCATTAGAGAGATACTAAGCATGAGGAGATCAATACACGAGTAGATAGTATGGGGACCAGAAAATGTGTGAAGATTTAGCGACTTTATTTTTTAGCCTTCAAGAGTCATAGATATAATGGGGGTTAATGTTGAGTTGGACGTAAATTCATCCAAAAAGTAAGCTTTAAAAAGCTGTGAATATATAATTACGCCCATATGTACCCGTCTCTGTACCAGTTGCATATGTGCCAGGTTTGCGTCAGGTCAATCAGGTCAATAAGCATATCATTTTGTTAGCATTTCTTTTGCTAGTGAAAGACACATTTGCTATTAGGTTTTATTTAACTAAAATAACCCTCTGCATATATAATCTTCCTTCTTATGCACGAAAGAAAGTAGCAAAAAAAAAATTGCCAAAATACTCCACAAAATCATATAACAAAGGAACAAGCAATGAATATAGCACCTATCAGTTTCAGAGGTGAATCCTCAATTAGCCAATTAGAAGCAGCTAGCTAGTGCTGCCGACAGTCATCATCATCAGCATGTATTTGTATTAGCCCTCTGGCTCCCACAAATAATACAGCTATGGACAGGCATGTATGCATCTCTGTGCTGGTCTGTTTTTATTCACAACTATGCGATCATGCCCTTACTGTACTCGGTCTGCTTTTGCACGCCCCTTCCCTCCCCCATTTCTAATGTCCAAGTGTAAAAGAGGTGCAAGTACCAAATCTGTGTATGGATAATGGCATACACTTTTTTGTGTGGGAATATGCAGAACAAATTTGTGGATTCTATGCTAACCAAGCAGGCATATGCCAAACTCAGCATGATAGAAATGGTTGGAGTATTACTTGGATTTGGAGAAGAGCTATACAGCTTGAGATCTAGTTTTACATTAAAGTCTCCAAAGGCTCTTGAAGCATAACGGCATCGGCCACCTGTGCTCTGTTAATTATAATAAGTGCAATTGTATGCTCTTTACATAGGTTCTTGCCATTATAGTAAAGAAGTAAACAATATAAACAACATTTCTTATTGTGACTGGAAATGTACAATTTCTAGGTAAAATGTGTTCAATATTTTGACCTTAAACAGAAAGCACTACGCACACACATACTTGAGTCTCAGTCTGCAAGCTGGAAGAATAGGAGTGAAATTACTGACAGTGATAAAATAAGAAGGGTCTGTGACAGACTAAACAGCATATAAAACAAATTGTTCAAATCTTGAATTCAGGAAAACAGTAACGGAAATATGTTTTCTATATTAACTTCCTAAGACTGAAAGTTTCACACAAGCAAGACAATGGTTACCAAGCGTCTGGGGATATAAAAGTCGTTAAGCTTGGTCAGACAGGGTGAAGCAATACTGGTATACTTGGATCATTCTGATAAGGGAGATTTTCTAGTGGGTTGTGTCTGAGAAATTGCTGTGAGGAGAATTACGAGCCGAAGAAAATCAAAGCTTCAAGACTGGAGGCTTCTTGGCCTTGTTCAATAATTTTGCATATAGGAATTCTCTTGGAGTTGGAAAGGGAAGTCCCAACAATATTTATAGCTGTATTTTCAAAGTCGTTGTGACTTTGATTCGTTTTTTAGCAACAAAGGTGCCATATATATCTGAAGATTAGATCTATGAGTCTATATAAGTAAATTATGAGGGCTATAATGTGAATAGATTTGTAACAAAAACTGCAGTTGCCTAAGGGAGAAATGTAGATAAGGGTTGTTCCTTCTATAATAAGCTAAACCTTAGTCTATATGTCGAAATTCAACAGCAGATATAGATAATATAAAAGTACATGCACACACACACATGCAACTTGTAAAGTTATTATATCCTGTAAATAATTGGGTAATGTCATAAAGTTACCTTATGATTGAAGCAGTACAGAGAGACTTCAGGGGTGGATGGCTGGGTTGGTCTGGGATTGTGTAGATCAATCCGTCAGGTTTAAAGATAGGTCAAATAAGGGTGCAGAAGTACAGGATGCAGGAAATGTTAAGTGAGTAGCTATATCCCTGTCGCTGATCAGGTGAGAGCTAGCTTCATGGCTTGACAAGAGACTGCGATCTTGACTGCAGTGGTGGGTTAGTACTGACAGGGTCATTCATAAGGAAATGAGCATTGAGTGTCTATTCTTGTGTTCACATCTGCAAGCAGGCAGTGGGCTCCAGCTCGCTTAGAGATTCCTGCCTTCAGGGGTTCAGCAATCAGGCATGTACAGTTGTTTTCTAAGGAATGAAGGTTGAAGACTAAGGGGGAATTCAATTAGCAGAGAAGTGCTGTCGGACATTGCCTCCATGTCTGGCTGCACACATTACTGACCAATACGGTACAGAATCTCCACTCCTTTTATACTCGCATCTCTATGGAGCGCAAGGGAAAATTAGCGTATATTTGAGAATAAACAATGAAGCAATTTGTCCCCACACACTGTTCTGGAGATATATCACGGCACCTCCCTGCTAATTGGATTCCCCCTAAGGCTTATTAATAGTACTAATATTTTTTGATGATCTCAGGTGAGTGGAGTGATGTGGGTGTCCAGTGGGTCTCCATGGGTCTCAGGAGTATACTTTTGTGTTGTAGACACTTTATGGGCAGATGGATATGGCCATCTACAGTGCCTCTTTTCAGATATAAATGCCACACTGGAACATTGTACACTGGACAGGGCTACAGAGTAAGCAAATATCGTTTGTGAAATTTGTTTTGTAAATTACAATATGTGAATGAAAATGAAAATGATATGGAATGTGTAAAGGGTGGGATAAAGGTTTTAGGAGTTGTTTTTGAAGATGAAATGGAAGAAATAATGTGATAAAATATGGAAGAGCCTAGAGTGGGAGAGATTTTGAAGTTACATTAGTTGAGTTTGTCCAAAATGGTGTTGATTATCAAAGTAGTGGTATGTTAGGATATGTGGTGATGTGTTTCTTCCATCTGTGATAAAGCTTAGGAAAGATAACTAGAGTGTTCTTTTTGTTTCTATGAAGATGCAAGGTTGAAAATAAATATTCTGCTGAAAGAAACAGCAATACAAGGTTTGGGCTTTAGATATGGATGTGCACTTGAATCCTATATAGTGCAAGTTTTGAGGCTGATTGAAAAGGTTAGTAAACTGGCATGTATTATAAAATGTATGTCTGGTGGGATGCTGTGTGGACTTAAGTGGCATGAAAATAATCTAAGTGAGTCAATGCAATTTGGTAAGTGTGAGAACAGGTTATGAAAGTATTCTATGACAGTACCTGATTTCGTAACATCAATATGTTGAAAGCAAATTATGCAGTTTATTTATGAAAATAAATGGGAATGCTGGGGTAAAAGTTAACAGTTACAGAGATGTGGTTTGGATGTTTATAAACGGTATGCTGCTGGTGGAAAACCGTGATATGGATGAATGTCTAAGGATAGTTTGTTACACGAGAGAGAGTGAATCATGCATAGTTTCTTTAATTTGGGAAATGAGGTATGGATGAAGAATGAGGCATGGAAAGACTGAGTGAATTGTTTAAAGAATTAAACTGGAAGAATTATATGTCATGGAAGGTGGCGTTTTTTGGGATAGGAGCAAGTGGGAAAATAAAAATAAGAATTTAATGGTTGATAATAGTATGTGCGATGGAAGTATTATGGAATGTGAGAAATTTGTGTGTTTTTAAGAAGGATATAGATGTATAGGATAGAAAAGTGAAAGATGTTTTAGGGAAATTATATCTATGATATGTATAGGATAGAAAAGCTTGTAGAGGTTTGGATGGTGCTGAGGGTGTGCAAAAAACAAAAACACTTGGTAAGTTTAACAGGATGGACTGCCACTCTGTCAGGGGCGTTAATATTACAGATTTATCTTGGGGTTCCTCTTACTAATATAACCCACCATAACTGACTGCTCCCAATGGTGCTAGTTGGCCACCAAACACTCACTGATTGTAAGTGGGAACTGCATACCATTGCAGTGTCTCAAGTTTTAGGACTTGCTGCCTCATCATAGTTGCTGCCACCACCAGGCTCCTTCACCGACAACTGATCCTTCTGACCCCTTATTTTAGACCAGGACTGCTAGGTAGCGGGCAGTGCATTGACATGCTACAAGACAAGTGCAGGATCTTAAAAATTTAAAATTTTTTTCCCATTTGCTCATCCATAGCTTTTAAAAGATATCTTACACAGAACACCCACTAACGTTAGTCACACACACTTTACATGGGGCACGTCTGAATTTTAAACACAGTTATCACAAAAATGTAGGGCTCAGACCTTGAAACAGCCTAATACCACTGCCAGAGCTGTGTGCTCGGCTGTGCTATTTTACTAAAGGGGTGCAGAGCACAAACTTGAATAGTTAACCAATAAAATAGTTCAGTATGTTCACCTATTGTATTTGGTTTTCTTTATCGACCCAGCTTCACTGCGTGACTCTCCCAGGATTGTTCTAAATGTAACTCCCAACTGGATTTGTTTGCTGGAACTTAATTACCCATGGACTTGCCTGGTATCTGTTAAACATCACCTGCAATCTGTGGTAAAGACTTTGTGAGACTTCTGCACCTGCAGTCATCTGCATTTGTGTCATTCCATCTGCAACTGTTTCCTGCAGCTGCATATATTTTCCAGGATCCTGTGTTATGTTCCTTAGGTGCTTGTAATGCTGGTTCTGCTTCAGTGTTTTTAGACCTCTGGTGTTAACGTCCAATTTCCTGTTCTGTGTGTTCACAAATAAATTGTGGATTTTTTTCACAAATCCTCCTTTTCTATCAGGACAAAAATAACAATAAGCTAATCTTCATTAAGCCCTAAAACTTGATAAATCTAATCTCATGTGACAAGTAACCCTTTACAGAATGTCACTATTTGTTCGACAGAAAATATGCCAACATGAAGAAGCCATGTGTGAAAATGGAAGCACATCCCATGTAGAATCACGATTAGCAGCAATAATTTGAAGTAACACTGCTTCAGTTAATTTAGGTTTGAGGGCATTCGTTTAAGAACAGCTCAATGTGCATTCTGTAAAAGTGTAAATGTCACATTAATATACTTCTTACCCATTAGTGCCACCCATTGCTTGGAAAGCATCTAAAAATGCGTTTGTTTGCTGAAGTGAACAATAAAAGCACAAAATGGGTCTCATTGATACAGATAAATTGCCCCCTACCTTGACCCTAGCTGCAATCCTGAATACTCTCTTTTAATTCTCCTAGATCCCTCTGCTGCATTTGACACTGTTGACCACTCACTCCTCATACAGACGCTACAATCCCTAGGTCTTAAAGACACTGTCCTATCCTGGTTCTCATCCTACCTAGCTAATCGCTCTTTCAGTGCTAATTTCTCTGGAACCACCACCGCTCCATCTCCTTTATCATTTGGATTAAAACAAGGCTCAGTCCTGAGGCGTCAAGTGAATAGGATCCCCCTGCTACAATGAAAACTAGCCCTAAGTCTCAGAATATTGCTGCGTAACTCTGACTGCTTGTGCTTGGCAATAAAGTTTAGGGGAGTCATTATCATTTATTGCTAGTTGTCATTACTGCACAGATGGCTTTCTTTTTTTTCTCATTAGGACAATTAAAGAAAGAAATTTAGTTTTTTTATATTTAATAAAGTTGCAAACGACAGATTTTGGGAGTCTTTTTTCAGCTTAAGTTTATTGGAAAATTAAAATTATGTGGGTTTTCTTTTTACGTTTTTTGTATAACGGACAGTGTTATAGACCTCTGGCCGGTTTTCACTATGCCATGCAGAGGCAGACTGGAGGCTGGGGGTCAGGGTGGCATCCAGTGTCGGACTGGGGCATGAAGGGCCCACCGGGGAATGCAACACTAGGGGCCCACCAAAGGGGGTGTGGTCAGCCATCATAGAGGCGGGACCAGACACTAGAGGGGGAGTGGTCAGTCCACGAAGGGCAGCTAGCACCATAGTGTAGTATGTAAAGAATGCAGTGTGTGTATAAAGAGTACACAGTGTTGACCTGCCTCTTAGATTGGGCAGAACAGTCACCAAAAATCAGGATTGTCCCACTAGACCAGAATTGGCTAACCTGTGGCACTCCAGGTGTTGTGAAACTACAAACCCCAGCATACATTGCCAATATATAGCAGCTTATTGCTGGAAGGGTATGCTGGGACTTATAGTTTCACAACACCTGGAGTACTACAGGTTAGCCTAGCCTGCACTAGACTCAGATCATTTGACAGACTTTCCTACCTGCTGTTGTCACTTTTAACACCCTATAGTGTACTCTGTGCAGCCCCCCCTCACTATAGTTTAGCATAGGCAGCCCCCCTATAGTTTAGTATAGATAGGCAGCCCCCCTATGCCACATAGTAGTGCCCCCAAAACAATGTTATGCCACACAGTAGCGCCCCCAAAGCAATGTTATGCCACATAGTGCCCCCAATGTTATGCCACCCAGTAGTGCCCCCAAATGTTATGCCACATAGTGCCCCCAATGTTATGCCACAGTGCCCCAAATGTTATGCCACATAGTGCCCCCAATGTTATGCCACATAGTGCCCCAAATGGTATGCCACATAGTGCCCCAAATGTTATGCCACATAGTGCCCCCATGTTATGCCACAGTGCTCCAAATGTTATGCCACATAGTGCCCAAATGTTATGCCACATAGTGCCCCAAATACTATGCCACATAGTGTCCCAAATGTTAAGCCACATAGTGCCACCAATGTTATCCCACATAGTGCCCCCAATGTTATGCCACATAGTGCCCCAAATGTTATGCCACAGTGCCCCCAATGTTATCCCACATAGTGCCCCCAATGTTATCCCACATAGTGCCCCAAATGTTATGCCAAATAGTGCGTCAAATGTTATGCCACATAGCGCCCCCAATATTATGCCACAAATGGTTAAAAAATATACTTCCGATGCAGGCTCTCTGCTTCTTCTCTCTTCTTCAGCGGCGGCGGCAGGCGGGAAGATCAGCTGACAGGGGGAGGGTGCGGGTCACATGATTGCAGCTGCGATCGCAGTTGAGCAGCGGGGATGCCGGGTTCTCGTGGGGACCTGCAGGTAAGCTCCGCCCACAGGTAAAAGGGGGTGTGGCCATAAGGTAGCCGGGCCTACCGGTGGTTTTACCGGTAGCTCACTGGACCAGTCCGACACTGGTGGCATCTGCCCCCCAGGTCGGTCCCATAGTGGGGTACCTTGGGCCGTGTCACTGGACCACCTGCATTTTTTTTCCTTTAAAATGTTCCTAATAGACTGCTGAGTCAAAGTCATGCCACCCAGGATACATTTTCCAGCACTCCCCTGATGCCAGGGAGGTCCCATATTTTTATACTGTCTGTTACTGGAAACCATCCCAGGCTGTCTAGTGCAGGGGAAGGATGATTATTTGGGGAGGGCGATTCTGTCTGTTTTAATTCTTTATTTTTTACTGTAAACAGTTTTGTGAGTTAAGTGTGTTATTACATTACTCAGAGTACTCCTGGAAATGTGCTACTTCACGAGTGCAAACCATAACATGTTCATCCTTTCACATATAACACTTCAATTAAATTCTAATTTAAAGAACAAATATATAAATGTGACATAGAGCAGTGTTACCTCCCACATTTAGCCCACTTCCATTGTAAAGTGGGTGGGGGTGTGGCCTAATGACTCGACATAGAAACACGTAATCCTAGCCATACTAATGATGCGATCTGTACCACCACGCCCCCGCTCTCAGCACTAGGATCTCCCTCTGGAATATCCCGGAGGGGAGATCCTAAAGGATGGCAACTATGAAGTGTGCATTATATGCAGAACATTCTGTAATACATCTGCCTTCACTTCACTTTACTGGAGTTTATTATTACCCATTTTATTTGTATTTAGTTAAAAATTATGCAAACACCTCACAAGTGCTCCTGTGGGTCATGCCCTATTTACACCACTAAATGACAGCACACTTAAATACTATACTATATACTTGAAATAAAATGAAAATTGAACATAAATAGTGATGCTACCATTACCTCAAGACGTAAAGCAAAGTGAATGCCATAGATTGAAAAAAAAAACAAAAAAAACAAATTCAATCTTAAATATTTTTCCAAACGAACAAGAGCAGATTTTTCACAATTAAAGATATAAGTGCCAAAACTTTAAATCCATGTGAAAAAAATATTCTTTTCCCAATCTCTATATAATGAGAAAAGTTCTTTCCTCCCCAAATTGGCGCTATATACAGAAAAAAATAACATAGAAATAATACAAAATATTTCACCAGAATATAGAGATCAAGAGAAACAGATTGTGAGAAATAAACCATGTTGCACCAAAATTAATCACTACCAAAAACTAAAAGGATGTAAAAAAACCACAACCCCAATAAGTTCTTTTGTGGAATCAAAAACA
This sequence comes from Mixophyes fleayi, assembly GCF_038048845.1. NCBI lineage: Eukaryota > Metazoa > Chordata > Amphibia > Anura > Limnodynastidae > Mixophyes > Mixophyes fleayi. The sequence goes on along the minus strand of NC_134403.1, from coordinate 114,439,834 downwards.
TCTTTGAAGAAGTGGAAAACCAAAAATAAATTCACCCGATGTCTCCCCATTGTGAATGGACTAACTTCAATTATATTAGCACAAGCACTTCAATAATAATTCTCCCAGATTTTGGATATTCACCTTTGTATTGCAATCATCTAAATAACAGCGCCTCCAAATTTCCTTATAACAATGGGAAAGAAGGGAAAATATTTAGCATAATAATTTTATTGAATAGCTACGAATTAAAATTAAATACACTCACATGGAAAAATATAAACAACGTAAAACAAAAAGCTATTGTTGCAAATCCCCTGATAGTTTGATGCAGATTCTCCTACCAGACTTGTGGCTCCAAGATGCAGAAAAATAAAGTGTTTTGTTGCATCCGGGGTTTTCTTTAAGACAAAGTCCAATGATGTCTGATAGGAATCTGCTAAAATTCTGTTGCACACTGATGTGTTTCAACCCAGCCGGTCTTTCTCAGTATGGTGGGGGAATGAGGATAAGTTCCGGTACTTATAGTGCAAGTGTGTATTTCAACTAAACTAAAATGTTTCTCATTTAAAACCAGAAAAAACACTAATTATACAAAAAAATAAAAAACAACGGTGCTTACATCCAAGATAGAGTGTACCTGAAATCACTCAATAAAACTTTAATATGAAAAATGAATCACTAGTCGTATTACATAGAAACCAATTTAATAATATCAGTAGCACAATAAACATGTAAAATCATTTAAAAAATATACACAGCACATCTCACTAAATTGCTTAGTCCGGTTAGCGCAACAATTAGTTATACACACCCTTAAAAACATCTTCAATCCGACAGATGAAAAATGTGGATGTGCACAGAGCTGCTGTAATAGAGATCTTATCCTCACATTCAGACTATGACTTCACATTCACTAAGGTCCAACCTCTTAAATATAATAGGTGTCCAATACTGCTTCATCCAAAGGAACCAACTCCAATGTATTGTTTAAATGTATATATGTAAATTGTAGGATAGTTGTGAGAGAAAGCACTTAACAGGCTGTTCACCTCCAAATATGATGTAGATATGATGAAGTACACACTATTTGGATTTTTAATCCATTCTTACAACGTTACATATAAAATTACATAGTTGATGAGGTTAATAAAAAAGACACCAGTCCATCAAGTTCAACCTATTTTGGATATTCTGCGATCCCTCACTTATATTTGAAATTGATCCAGATTAAGCAACCGCCAATCTGTTTCAATCAGGAAAAATCCCTCCAGACCCAATATTGCAGTCCTATTTTTCCCTGTATCCATTACTAGTCTCCATTTTAATTAATGGTCATATCCCTGGTTACACTTTTCCGCAAAATATTTGTCAAACCCTTTCTTAAACATATCTATTGAATCTGCCATCACAACCTTAACCAGCAGTGAATTTCATATCTTGATTGCCCTTACTGTAAATAACCCCTTCCTTTGCTGGTTGTGAAACTTCCTCTACTCTAACCTTAAGGGGTGACCGCGTGTCCTGTGTATAGTTCTTGGGGTAAAAAGTTCCCATGAAAGTTCTCTGTATTGACCCTTAATGTATTTGTACATAGTAATCATATGAGTGTTGCTGTAATCTATTGTCCCCCTGGAGTGCATCAACAATTTCTTGAGGATTTGTCTGCATGGCTTCCTCACTTATTATCTTCTGACATCCCCACCATCATCATGGGTGATTTCAACATCCCAATTGCTAATCCATGTTCAAACTACTCTCTCTACTCTCCTCCCTCTACCTCTCCCTCAGGGTTGAATACTCTACTCATCTGGATGGTCATTGCCTTGATCTTGTTTTCTCTAGACAATACTTAGTTTCCGATTTCCTTAACACAACTTTTTTTCCCCTCTTGAATCGTCACCTTATCAGCTACATGCTCACTCCCAGTTCTTTAACTTCTCTGGTGTCAAACTCTACCAAGCCTCCTCATACCCACAGAAACTATTAATCTTTAACAGTTTTCCACCTCTCTCCAACACCTTCTCTCCCCAATCTCTACATTCTCTCTCACCTGATATGCCAGTACCTTAATGTCACCAAACTCTAGCAACAATCCTTGGTCAAGTGGCTCCAGTAAATATTCATATTTCACATCGAATTCAAACACAACCATGGCACACTAAAGTAACACAAAACCTTCAAAAATGAAACGTCACTGGTGTAAACAGGGCCGCCGAGAGGGAGCGCGGGTACATTTTACCCGGGCACGGCCAACCAGGGGGCCCAGCCCAGGCCCTCACCGCTAATTTTACATTTTTCTTTTTTTTTTCTTTTTTATTGGAATTTTTTTTTCGTTTCGTTTTTTTTTTCTACGGGGGGGATGGGGGGGGCAACTCGTTCATTGCTGGGGGGAGCTGGACGGTTCAGGGGAAAAAAAATGACATACTCACATGATCACAGCGCCGGCGTCCCTCCTCTCTGCTCCGTTCACACTGACTGTCGGGTGTGACGTCATCAAGTCATGCCCATCAGTCAGTGAGGAGCGCCGCAGAGAGGACCAAGCAAGAAGTAAGAAGAGAAGACAGGAGAGAAGAAAAGAAAGAAGCTAACAACAGGTAAGTAAAGAAACAGAGAGGCAAGGGGAGGAAAGCAGAAAGGGACAGTGCTATAAAGAAGGAGGAGAGAGGCACTGAGTGAAAAGGAAGGGGGAGAGAGACAGTGAGTGAAAAAAAAAAGGGGGAGAGAGGCACAGAGTGAAAAGGAAGGGGGAGAGAGGCACAGAGTAAAAAAGAAGGGGGAGAGGGACAGAGGGAAAAAGAAGGGGGAGAGGCACAGAGGGAAAAAGAAGGGGGAGAGGCACAGAGAGAAAAAGAAGGGGGAGAGGCACAGAGGGAAAAAGAAGGGGGAGAGGCACAGAGGGAAAAAGAAGGGGGAGAGGCACAGAGGGAAAAAGAAGGGGGAGAGGCACAGAGTGAAAAAGAAGGGGGGAGAGGCACAGAGTGAAATGAAAGGGGGAAAGAGGCACAGTGTGAAAAGGAAAGGAAGAGGGGCACAGAGTGAAAAAGAAGGTGGAAGAGAGGCACAGGGGGAAAAGGGTGGTGGAAGAGAGGCACAGTGTGATAAAGAAGGAGGGGAAAGAGAGGCACAGAGTAATAAAGAAGGGGGAAAGCATGAGGGCACAGTGTGAGCATAAGGGAGCAAAGTGTAGTTGTGATGAAGGGGCACAGTAATGTATGTGTGATGGCACAGGGGGCTTGTTGCAATGTAGTGTGTGTGAGGTAGGTGGAGGCTAATTAATGGGTGCTATTTTGTTTGTAGGGTGATGGTGAGGCAATTTAATAGTGGGGACTATTAATTTAAGATGGGGTGGTTTGGGGGCTATTGAATGTAGGGGTGAGTTTGGGGAGAATGAGGTCTATTTATAAAATGTGACTATGAATTATTTAATGGCAGTGATGGTTGCAGGAAATAGGTATTGCTGGGGCTGTTTGCAGGAAGGGAAATAGGCTTATTTATTAAATGTGAACACTGCAAAACAAACATACTACTAATCTCTCATCTATGCTCAGGCTTCAAACCCTAAATGCCTGTTTAACACATTGTCAGGATTCCCAATATAAGACCACAGAGAGAGTGTAGTTAACGAATTGGTTTTTAATAAACACCGGTTCCACAGGTTTCAGGATGCAGTACAGTAGGGTATAACAGAAATAGCAAGAGAACTCAGTAAACAACAGATGCATAATGCGATGGTCTGCAGAACTTTACCATGAGGTAGTGGAGATGACACACAAGGTGCGATGGTCTGCAGAGCAAGGCACTGAAGGTAACAGACACGGAATGTGATAGTTTGCAGGACTTTACCACGAGGTAGTGGAGACTGCTAGTAACAATCTGCAACAGGTTAGTTAGGGAACTCTGGAACTCTGGAGAGCTGAAAGCAGGTATTGGTGGTAATACTCTGCAGAAGGATAAAGTGAAAACAGTGGAGAGCAGCAAGCAGGTAAAAAGTCACAGACAAGCCGAGTCAGGGGTCACAGGAAGAGGTGCAAAAACGGAGGGTCGAGCAGGAGATCAATTAGGATAGGACTTATCCTACTAAAACTATTTTATAACTTTTCTTTTTTGATAAATGGTGAAAATATAATATAAAAACATCAGATGAATAAATTAATAAAGGAACCATTTTAACTATGCAACTTTTAAAGTGTAATGGACCAAATGATTATCTTGTCCCTTCCAAATATTCCTAACATGTTCAGCAAAGCAAATATTTAGGAGACAAGAAATATGTCCAACATAACAATCCCCACAATCACATTCTTATAATTATATAATGTTCTAACTATGACAGGTAATAAATTGTTTGTTGTGGGATAGGGGACAATTAATCGAAAAACTCAGAAATGTATTATAAATTTATAAGTTCCACATATTACACATAGACCACATCTGTGGAACCCCACAGTTTTGATCAGACCCTTCATATCTATGTTAGGTAAAGCACTAATTTATCCTTTAAAGTAGGTGCTCTTCTATAACTTAACCTCAGTTTGCGTGGAAGGGATGTTGCAAAGATAGGACTATTAGTTAAGGTTTTCCAATGCTTGTTGATTAGCCTTTTCACCCTTTATATTGAGAAATTTATTGGGTGATAAAGGCCCGATCCAACCCTTCTTTTTAATTTATTTTATGTTATTTGTTATATCTTGTTTAGGAAATAGAGTAGTTCCCCATCTATTTTTGGATCTCATCTGTGTCCTTCCTTATTAAGGTATCTGAATAATCTTTTTCAATAAATTGCACTTTCATTTCTTCTACCTGTACATTAAAGACTTCTATTTTGGTGCAATTCTACTTTAACCTTTTGAACTGACCTAAAGGTATGGTGATTTTCACTTGTGGTCTAAATGTACAAGTTTGAATTCATAGGTATTTTATATATCTTTATACATACCTTGCCTTCTTTAATATAAATAGTAAAATTTAAAAAGTTGACTGAAGTTTTGGTAATCTCATAGGATAAGTAATTATTAAAATATTATTATTAAGATAAGAACAGAAGTTGCTTAAATCATTATATTTTCCCCTCCATACAAAGTGAATATCATCTATGTAGTGATGCCAGGCTGCTAGGTTCATCCTATAAGAATGACCTCCCCAAATTGAAGAGCCCTCCCAACGCGCCATAAAAAAAGTTAGTGTGTCTATAGTCAAATCTTGTGCCCATCATTGCATCAAATTTCTATTTATAATAACAATTATTAAAATAGAAATAATTTTTTGCAAAATGAAACTGATATATTTTGCTATAAAATATTTTAAAACCTTTTATAATGATGTCTAATAAATTATTATTATCTACTGGTGATTTCTATTTTACATTCAATCTCCTTCTCCATCTCTTGGTAGTTGAGATAAACAATACACATTGACACTATAAATACCAGAACTTATCTCATTACCCAACCACCTTGAGACAGACCGGCTAATCAAGTTTCATTGGACTTTGTTTTCGGGAGAATACAGCTCGAGAAAACTTGGGATTCAACAAAACACTTTATTTTTCAGCATCTTGAAACCAGGAGTCTGGTAGGAGATTCTGCCTTACTCCAGCAGGGGGATCTGCAACAATAAATTTTGTTTTATGCTGTTTCATGTTTTTCTGTGTGAGTGTATTGAATTTGAATTCATAATATCCTCTTTCCCAATTCTTATGAAGAAATTTGGATGAACACAATATAATAAATGAATTGCTAAAATCTGGGAGAATTATCATGGATTTGTGTTAAAGTGCTTGACCCTTCTATAAATTAAGAGTGCATTCACAAAGGGAAGATACCTGGTGGATATGCAAGACTCTCTAAACAAATATATTTTATTGCTACTACATTTCTTTTATGAGAGCTATATAAAACTGCCAATTACGGACATCGATAAAACTCAGTGTCGATCGTTGGAGGAATCTTCCAGTTGGAACTAAGTTTGCTTAATCGGATAAGACTGCTTTACATTTAAGCTAGCTATTCAGAAGGACTGGGTTTGGTGCTGCTTAGTCTCTCTCTCTCTCTCTCTCTCTCCCTCCCCCTATCGCTATCTCTATCTCCCTCTCTATCTATCCCCAGTCAGTAGGAGGAACAGAGGGATGTTCTTCCTGGACAGTTTATCTGAGTTTCCTTCTTGCCGTCAGTAACTGACTGTTACTGACCACTCCTACTGGTGTCACCTTTCCACCAGACATTCGCTGACTGCGAATGCCAACTGCAATAGTTATAGGAGAATTCGGCTACCACCACTGAGCGCCTTTCCGGCTCCAAGAACTGCTTACTTCTGGGGAAGTTGGTATAGCTGCTGCAATGCCTCTTTACTGTTGGCTGGCTGATAACTCTTGACCGCTTACTATGGATCAGGACAGCTGGGTAGCAGACAGAGCGTTGACACAGAGATGCTGGGTCCAACATAGGACAGCTGGGGATTGGATTCGAGTGTAAGCTCTTATCTGTTGGTCACAAAATACAGCCAGTAATAGTCTCAGGCAGAATCTTCAAGCAGTGATGGTTTATTGCTCAAGAGCTTTGACAAGGACTTTAACACATTAGTTTGAGGTACTACCGATTCTCCAGAAGTTACAGATGGCATTATATAAATTGACGCCTACACCACTAATTGAAATACATTTATGCAATAAGTTATTTATAAGTAATCCAGCCACACGGCTAATTTACCATAGTCTGGTAACCAGATGTCATGATCTGCATCCTGCAGCTCCTGTCTGCCAGGAACTATGTTGGACCTTTGTGTATATTGTAACAAAAGGAGGCATTTAGCTGGCAATATGCAGAGAAAGCAGTGAAGTAGAGTAAAACATTGGCACAGTTATGTACCTAGGTGGAGATTAAACCAGTTAAAAACATATGTGTAGTTTAAAATTGGTTTACTTACACAATTTAAAAGCTGCTTCCTCTCAGCAAACAGACAGGGTGGGTCTGATAGTCTAAACAGAGCCAGGGATGGGCGTTTCCTTTTAAAGAGAAGGTGGGTGTGTCACCTGTCCATCAAGCTAGGCCTGTGGGAGGAGTGTCAGGTATAAAACCCTGCTTGTTTCATTGTTCAGGGAGATCAACGCTGGGCTAGGTGGCAGATCTGGACAGAGAGCTGGACTATGTATAGTAAGCGTTGAGGGTCACCATAATTGCTGTGCAAGTATACGGTGGCAAAACATTATTACCATCCTGACAATAAAGAACCATAAAAAGGATGACGTTGTACGCGTGTGCTTCTGCAGTAGCGGGCTCTTGCCACAATATATATATATATATATATATATATATATATAAATAAATGTGTGTGTGTGTGTGTGTGTATCCTGCCTGTTTCACCACAAGGGGCTACTGTGGTACTTAGACTGCTCTCTTACCTGCCGGAGCTGGCTCATTCTCCAGGATGCTTAACACCTGTCCCTGGCCTATAAAAGCCTGCTTGTACTAGCAGCCTTTGCCAGATCATCTGTTGCCTGTGTTGCTGTTCCTGTCGCCTATCCTGATTAATCTCCTGGCATTGACCTCTGCTCGTCCCTCAGTTTGTGCACCTCTTCCTGTGACCCCTGACTCGGCTTGTCTGTGACTCTTTACCTGCTTGCAGCTCTCCAGTGTTTGAACTTTATCCTGCTGCAGAGTATTACCACCAATACCTGCTTTCAGCTCTCCAGAGTTACAGAGGACTAACCTGTTGCAGATTGTTACTAGCAGTCTCCACTACATCCTGTGTCTTTTACCTTCAGTGCCTTGCTCCGCGGACCATCGCACCTTGTGTGTCATCTCCACTACCTTGTGGTAAAGTTCTGCAGACCATCACATCCTGTGTCCATTACCTTCAGTGTTTTGCTCCGCAGACCGTTGCATGTTGTGTGCCATCTCCACTACATTGTGGTAAAGTCCTGCAGACCATCGCATTCTGCATCTGTTGTTTACTGAGTTCTCTTGCTATTTCTGCCATACCTTCCTGTACTGCAACCTGTATCCTGTGTAACCGGTGTTTAATAAAAACCATTTTGTTATATTGGGAATGCTGACACCAGAATAAGACTCATTCCCAGGGAAAGGTAAAAACAAGGCTAAGGATCCTGCTGGTACCTTAAAAAAGGATTTCACTCACAGGTGCATGACATGGGTGTGATTGCTGAGGTGTGTTTGTTGAGAATAAAAGGATTGTGGGATCTGATGGGCGGGGCTACGGACGTTGAAAAGCAACCAGATGATAGCTAGGGCTGGTGGGTTTAGCTAGTGTCAGGAAGCAGTGGAACATGGGTCATTTTGTTGGTGCTGTTGTGACAAAATAAAACAGCAACTTGTTAAGAAGACCAGAGCAAGGAGTCACTCATTTCTTAATTCCATATATATATATATATATATATATATATATATATATATATATATATCCACTGTTTGTGGCTGCCTCCTAAGCTAGCAGGCGACCAAATATAACTAACTTTTTTGAGTGACATTCTATGATGATATAGTGGATAGATCTGTCTATTACGTAAAATTATGTACTTCATCTAGATAGCTTTAACACAATTGATAGGTTTATTATACTTTTTGCTCCTCACCTTCTTTTATAAGTATATGTGTATGTGCCACACATGCATATATACAAGTATACATTATTTTTCATTTTATTTTTATTTATTTTTCTTTTTATATTAATTTTATTTATACTTTTTTATTTCATCGTTTTAAACACACTAGCACACATATTTTTGCTGTTTTGTAGCTTTTGTGTGTGGTAATATATTTGAACATAATGGACATTGTAGTCGTTCTTACATATACATATTATTTCTAATAGTGACCTATCTATAAATAAGTCTTCTTCATATGTTGCGTTTTTACCTTAGATAGATTTACTAGATTTCTACTTGGTTTCATAATAAAGGGTTAATTTTGATCCCTTTTCTGTACCTGTCTCACACAGTTTACCTTGTATAAAAATTGTATTGGTTTGTCCACAGCTGACAGAGTGATTACTAATGAGTCTTTGGTATATAAAAAGTCCCAGGGAGCATGTGGGACAACTAGATTTCCCTCTGATGAAATTACTTTGATGTAATGAAACCCGTCAGTGCATTTCTATCCTCTTATTTTTTTAATGTTTCAGTGAACCCTGTTTGGATTGTCATTTATGAGCGATCTCAGGAGGTAATTTGAACATTTTTTACTAACATCCTTGAAACCAACTTTTTCCTTGGATACGGGTGGATTGCACTAATACCACAGCATTGTGAGCTCTAGATAGCACAAGATATATGTTGTTGTTACTGGTTACCTGGTTTCATTGATTCCACAAATGTGCACAGATTCCATTTAGCACTTGGAGCAGCTTTGGAGCTATGACGGAGTTTGCACCGCGGATCTACAACTGACTCAAAGGTTCATCTGCATCTGTTGTCGGCACACTAGGGATCCGAATGAATTTACTGGCTCGACAGTTAAGAGCTGCCAGAGGGTTCTTTCCGAGTCGCCCCAGTGTCTCATATGCTAAGCTGCTTATTGCCGTCTACATGCACTCTTGGACATTTGCTCCCATTTACCATTAGTCTGTTCATTTTGATTTAGTTTTTGGTGAGACTTGGGTATTATATTTACAATACAATTACCACTTTATACTCACTTCTCACTTAGGCTTTTCCCATTACTAGTAAGATCCGCTCTTGTGTATTGGACTTAGTCACTATTTTTTATCTGGACTGAATCATTTATCAATACAGCTTTTGTTTGGGATAAAGATCTTTCAATGCTACATTTTTCGAACAGAATGCCTTTTTTATATGTGGGCCCAGAGTAATACATTAATAAGGACTCCTTAATAGGTATTTAATTAGTCATTTGGTAGCATTCTATTAACATTATATCTGCTGCATGACTGTCCAGATCATTTTGTATGTACTCTTCTGTAGGGTATTTATTATTAGTACTAACTCTTAATTATCTTTGTATTTATCTATTTTAATAAATAACATATTCATATCTATGGTTACTGTGTGAGACCATCGCTTGATAATTCCTCCAGGACAAAAGTTGTTATTTATATTTTTTCGGTGCTGCATTTTTGTCTTTGTATTGGTTCTTCATGTGAGGAGGGTTGCAGTCTCCTTATGCAGCTGCTTTAATCTATTATATCTATTACGTCTATCAAAATAATTTTTTGGGCACCAATTAAAAGGTTTCTTTGGATTCTGAATTGGCGCTTCATCTGACTGCTCGTGTATCAGATCTCGGATTGTAAATGTCTCTATCAATTTCAATCTTACCACCGCATGACTCCAGAAGGCAGCTCAAAGGGCCACGACCTTTGAGCCTCTGGCAGTGAAGCCCATACCACCTTCCGGCGGTTCCTGTTGAATACCAGGAGTACTGAATACTGGTGAATACCAGGGACTCGTTAGACTCTGTGCCTCTGTGGTGCTAGCGCTACTTGTGGCTGATAAATTGGAATCCACCTGTATCAGGCAATTGGCATGACAATACCAGAATAAATGTGATACTCAGGACTTAATTGTGGACTACTAGAGAATCTATGGTTCTGAATATATAATGTGGAAAACTGTTAAGAGCAAATATGAGTACTTCATACTTATTACTGAAGATTTAGCTGTTACGACAGTGAATATACCGTTAGAGAAACCTATATAAGAAAAAAAATACAAAAAATTGCCTTTAAATGTATGTAGCAGAAATGCAAAAACAGTAGTTTTTGAAAAAGCCTGGGAATATAAAACAATAACATTGCTTAGTAATGGCCTTAAGAAGTAAAACTATTAAAACTAATTCCTGTGTATTTATCTACATACAAATGCTTGTTAAAATCGCCACGATTTTATACAATAATTGACATTAGTAAAAAGACAACATAAAAAAGCCATTGAGCTCGAAAAAAGAACTAGCCAGCAAACATAAATAAATGTATGGTTATTTATTCGGTATAATGATATATTCCTGGATGACTCAAATCAGATAAATGCCACAATCCTAAAGTAATATGTCCACTATAAATGCAATTCAACAGTGGTGTAAAACACCCCCAGAGTGATTAACAAAGTTCCCACAAATAGCTAGGAGATGGAGCTCATCATTAGCAAACATAACATTTGCACGGTCCTACGATTTTAAATGAAGTCTGTTGATACTTGGTTGGCTAATACTCACTTCAAAGTAATTAACATGATCTTGTCATATGCGAAGCCTGGTTTTTTTTTTGTTTCCAAGACAGATTGAAGTCATATACATTAAAATACAATAGTGGATGAAAATCCAAGTTTTTTATACATAAAAGCCCACAACCTCAAATTAAAGTTGGCTTCTTCATTCCCAAGTGACAACCAAACCATGTACATGAAAGCAGTTTAAAAATCTGCAGTAGATATAGAATATGCTGTTATGGAATGCACCAACTGATTAAGTTCAGTTCACGCAGCACTGGATGGTCATTTTGTGTAAGAGGAGATTTGAGTTTCCATTCCACCTATGTGGTTTATCTACTGCAATTTCCATGCTGGATGCAATATGCTGGGCGCACAATTTGCACTTTATGTGAATGTATATATGACCATCAAAGGTATATTAAAAGTACTACTCATGTAATATACCAACATTTTGCAAAATCCCATTATGGGAATCCATCTCATTTGACATTATTTGGTATTATACATGTATCTGTAGGTAGAAGAGGAAGGGGTCACTTTGCTTTATTCAGAAAAAGGGAATTTTATCGGATATTTGTGGGTAATTCTCCGATTGCTTAAGGTTGTAATGATTTTGATTTTAATGTATTTTTAGAAAACTAAGTATTGTGTTTTGTATGCTATTGCCTTGTGTGTATAACTTTATGTATACATTTTGTGGACCAATGTGCAGCTTACTTGCATCTAATTACCTTAATTGGGAAACCTATGGTTTTCCATATAAGTATGCCCTTTAATGGGATTGGTAAATTGAATGTTCTATAATTAGTCTGAGGAAGGAGCAATCCATAATGTTTAGCAGGTGAACATCTAGGGTTATCCTACTAAATGCTTAAATTACTTGTAATCTTGCAAGTGCATTTTTACTTTGGAAATATATTTTTGAATATCCTTAATCTATGGAAATTTATTTTGTTTTAGCACTCTACCTGTATACAAATATTATGGATTCAGTGTGGCTGCGAAAGATGTAATCCCAGAGGATTCATATGAACAGTGGGAGAGCATTTTGTCTGTTTCTTATACAACAACTCTGTGAATGTTTTACACCCCTGTTGAATTGCATGTATAGCGGAAAAAATACTTTAGGATTTAACTACTATTGAGCTCATAAGTTGTTATTATAATATATAATAATGTTATTATTACCTTTTATTTATGATATGCCAAAAGGGTTTCCACAGCGCCATACATAGGGGATTAGAACATGCAACAAATTGGCAAAATTAAATAAATGCAAAAAACAAATTTGCATGATTAAAATTAAAATCTGCAAAATTACAGTTATGTAAAGAGAACACTAGGAGAGAGGGTCCTGGTCTTAAGAGCTTACATTCTTAAGGGAATGAGTGGACACAGAGATGGTGAAACAGAGATGGACAGCAGAGATGGCGATGCAGATTTCGGAGAGTTAGGAGGAGCACTGATAGGCTTGAATGAAGAAACTCATTTTAAGAGCAAATTTGAAGGCTTGTAGAATGGTGGATAGGGTATGTAAGTGGTTTCCAGAAGTTAAGAGCAGTGGAGGAGAAATCCTGAAAGTGTGAGTGGGAAGAGGTAACCTATCAGGCGCCATCTCCGCACTGACACTTGGTGCAGGAGACGGACACCTGCACCCTCTCGGCAGCCGCATCCTGTTGCCTAGTAACGGGACGCTTCCTTGTTCCCTTGCACGCTGCTCTCATCTGTCGTGGTCAGCGTGTCTGACTGCCGAAATCTCCGTCACCCAATCAGGGTGCACCTTATGGTTTATATAGCGTCCTCTGACACCTGTCAGGTGCCAGAGTATTAGTTCACTCCTACTCCAGCGCTTACTGAACATTGTGTTCTTCGGTTCTGACTTGGCTTCCTGTTACCATTCTCCTGTGTTACATTTTTTGTACTTCGCTGCTCGGCTGGTTTGACTATTTGGCTTGACCTGACTTCCCTCTGGATCCTCCCCGTGTACCGCATCACTCCTTTGGCTTTGACCGGTACTGCCTGACTACACCTGTCTACTACTGTCATTACACCAGTGACTGCCTTGGAGAACCGCGCCCTGCGTACCCTCTGCAGCTAAGGCCAAACTCCCTTGCGGGGGTCACTGGTGAATACCGGGGGTACTCCGCACCTCCCTGTTCAGTTGCGTTACTACCGGTTAGCGGTCATCTCTGCAATTCCGTGACATAACAGTGAGGAGTTGAGGCAGCGGCCATTGATCGTAGTGGGCCGGAGTGAGTATCTGTGTAAATGAGTTTAGATATGTAAGGTGGACAGGAGTGGATGAGCTTTTGTGGGTGAGGGTAAGGAATTTCAATTCAATTCTGAAGCATACAGAGAACCTGTGTAGCAACTGGTAAAGAGGGGTGGCAGAAGTAGAGGAGCGAATGGAGGAAAATTAGCCGGGAAGCAGCACTGATGACAGATTGAAGTGGGAGGGAGATGGAAGTAAGGAAGACCAGAGAGAAGAATGTTACAGAAAGCAATGCAAGATAATATATAGTGGATGAGAGTTTTAGTTGCATCTTGAGTGAAAATTGGCATGATCCTGGAGATATTACGAAAGTGGAAGAGGCAGGATTGGAAGAGAGAATGAATGTGGGGGGTTGACGGAGAGGGAGGAGTTGAGGGTGACACCCAGGCAGTGGTCTCAAGGGACAGGGGAGAGGTTGATATTGTCAATGGAGAGGGAAAGGAGTGGAGGTGAGAGGACTTTGGAGGCCAAAAGAGCTGATAATATCATTGAGGAAAGAAAAGTAGACGTAGAAGAGCAGGGGGGCAAGAACAGGCTCTTGAGGAAAGCCAATGAGTACGTATTATTTTGTCGATAAAGTTGACAGCAAATTTAAGTGCGGTGAGGGAGAAAGAGAGAGAATGTCAATTTATGTATAAAAATTGTGTAGATTTCAATAAATATGTGTATTCCACAAGTACTAGTTTTAGTTTTTAAAGCAATTATTAAGCACTGTTACTATTTTCCACTTTGTACAATTAGAAAAGTACTTAATGTCACAATTTGAATTGTGATCATCCAAGAAATCAACTTATTTTTTTTATAATGTTTATATTGTATCGATTGCTGTTAAATTAATTTATTTGGTATTTTAACTATTTTGAATATATTTTTATAGTATCTTAAGTAAGGCTTTAGGGAGTTGTCTTCACTACTGTCTTGTGTTTAATTGTTGTTAGATCCTAGATATCTTGACATGCCAGAAGCCCATCTCACTTCCTCTGGGTCTCTGTCTGGCTGGGGACTTGCCTTGCTCTGCCTTGGAGTAGGCCGCGTACTCTCCGGATATGGCATTGGTGACCCTCTGATCAGAGAAAGACCTTGGTCCGCTTGGTCTGCAACACCACAAGTAAAATGATGCAAACTCTAAATCACTCTCATGATGTGCATTTTCTTATGGTGCTTGTAACAAATGATGCAATGGTAAATGTTTTTGTTTTTTTATCATATAGACTTACTCCTCCCTTTCTCCTGTATCTCAGAAGTAACACTTTTCTGTTATTACTGTTTATCAGTCATTTTTACACTGCAGCATTTAATGTTGCGTGGTTACAGTGTAGGAAAGATGGGATTGATTTTGTTTCTCTGCTCCTATTACCTGAAAGATATGTCAGTAGCTGGAACATAAAGCTGAGCTGAGGGAGTTTATGCAAACCTATCCCAGTGTTGCTAGGCAACAAGGAATTATGTAAAAATGAATGTTAGAGGAAAACACGAGTGCTAATCAACAAGTAGCATATTATTTATTATGTGAGTGCTTAGTGCATGTAAATGTCAGATATCTAGGAGATATTCCAACCATTTGTAATCCCATAGAAAACAATATACAGCGAAGACAAAGGAATCCTATAGTGTTCTTCCTGATGAATAAAATTAGGACACCCATATTGCCAGGAAATGTTTTGATTCATTATTAGTATTTGCTGTAGGAAGAATAACAACTATATATTTGTGTTTTGTTTCTCCTATTATTGGTATTCAATCTACAGGATCAATTTACTAATTGGTGGTTTGTGAAATCATATATTTCAAATGTGTCAGCGCAATATTATGTCTTCTAAAAATTATGTTACTAATGCATGATTGTTCTTATAATTTCACATAATTACAACAAAAGACACATGCAGCTCAAAACTTATCAGTTTTCCAAGTATTAAAATACAAAATATCTGTACATTAAAAAGGTTTGATACCATTATAGGGCCCTAGAACAAAGGTGTATTTGTTTATCCAAGCACATCATGGTATACCACAAATGCACACAGGTTGTAATATAACTTAAGATCTCTGTAACTTGGTGCCCGCTCACAGGTGCTGTGGTTTTCAAGCTCCCACTACACTCCTGTTTGTGTCCAGTGTCTCTTGCTCTGTGATTCTGATGTAGTTAAGCCCTTGGGGCATCTGGGTACCTGAAGGATTGGTCTGAGGGGAAAGGCAAGATTTGGCAAAACCAGGAACTCTATTCTGTTGCAGCAATTTGGGCATTCTCAGTTCCTAGTCCACATGTTGTTACTGCATCTGCCTTACTGCCTTGTTGTGTTGGCTTGTACTAGTATTAATACTCTGGTTCTGGGCTTTCTAACTAGACTTTGTGATTTGGCACTTGCCTTTCTACCTACCTACTCTGGATTCTTGACACATACTTTTCTACTGACCTTCTCTTTGTTTATCCTAGCTTGCTTCATTCCAGTCTGGCTTCAATATGCATCTGCCTCTCAGCCCACTAAACATGGGGTTTCTATGTATTTCTGCCAGTTTCTGTCAGAGGTGTGCAAGGATTATGGGGTCTGAGAGTGAGTCCAAGTGAAAGAGCAGAGTGGGGACCTCTTTTGCGTGTTGAATGCGCATTGGGCATCTGCACCAGACTGCGCATGCTCAGAAAATGCTCCCTCAACTCTGCTATAAATAGGGACCTGAGAGGTAAGAACAGCAGGCGCATTACTCAAATTCAGCCATGGGTCTCACAAGACTCTGTACAACAGTCACACTGTCTTGTTAGTGCATGAAACTCATAAACTGCATGTGTCACACACAATGCATGACGTGGACGGACAAGAAGAAAAGTTATGTTGTATTAATTTTTCTATTTTTTCATTATTAAAAACTCAATTTTGTGAGATTGGTTTTGTGAGGGTAGATGCAGGTGGATCTCCACTGTACACTAACACTATTAGATCTAGGTTATTTTGCATTTAATAATATTAGTAGCTGGGAAGACCCAATCAGGGAGGTATGTATTATACTATGTATGTATGTATATATATATATATATATATATATATATATATATATATACATATATTAATATATTATATATATATATTATTACTGTCTTATTATCTAATATACTATGCAGTGCTATACACCAAGGGGATCATAACATTAACAAATTACATACAATACAATGAAACAAAAGCTAAAATGGCCCTGCCCGAATGAGCTTACAATCTAAATTTGAAACACCTGGGGGCTGATCTGATTCATTAAGGAGAGCAAAGCGTAAAAAGGAGTACATTTGATCCTAGACAAAACCATGTTAAAATGCAAGGGGTGCTAATTAGTTTATTACTTCGCACGGAAGTTAAATAATGGCTGTTTTTTTCATGTAGCACACAAATACTTGATAGCTTTATTTTTACAATAAATTTTAAAGTTGATCTAGGACATGTCCTATCCCAACTATAAACCTGTCCCCACATTTTAAATTTACATTCCCCTCCAATGCAACATGGGTTTGGAAGTTGCAAAGTTACTCCTTTTTTTATGCTTTACTTTGCTTAATGAATCCGGCCAATGATGTATAAAGAAGTCGAATCACAATTGTAGCAGTTGTAGGGGAAACTGCCTGTTATTACAAGGCAGCAGTATTGTTGGCCACCAATAGTAAAACAGTCCTTGGTGGATGACATATCTGTGCAGCAAACGATGGTACATTATGGGTGAAACAAGGAGAGATGGCAGAAGGTGGAGACACAAAATAAGAGCCATTCGCTGTAGAAATCTTAAAATAGTCAGCTGTTCTCAATCAGTTATAATAACTGAACCTCCGTCCTCTTTTGGTTGTGCAGAAGGCATTCGTGCTGCACAGACACCCTTGAAATTGTTACCAACATTGTGTAGCTGTGAGTAGCCTGATGTCTTATTTTGTTATGTACTTATTTTGTTATGGACTTAAATACCTCATTTATGATGTCCGCTGTGATCATCAAGGACGCAGTGGAGATTACCAAAGGAGGAACTGACTGGGTCCAGCAGCTGAAGTGAGATGGCATTAGGGGGTAAATGTATGAACCTCCGGATTCTTCAACTCCGGCGAGTTCAGCGTCTTCGGCGCTTAAATTTAAAGCGGCGCTGCCTTGTAAAGGGAAGTTTCCCTTTACAAGGCAGCGCCGCTTTAAATTTAAGCGCTGAAGACGCTGAACTCGCTGGAGTTGAAGAATCCGGAGGTTCATACATTTACCCCTAGATCTTCTAAACAACCCAGTACTTGATGTAATAATACTCCTTTACAGCACTTTTACCATTCTACCATGGAGGACATCATCCAGGGAGTCCGCCGGGTATGCAGCATCTGAAAAAGGTGAAAAGGTTAAACTTTTAGGGTGACAATATACTTTATTTAAAAAAAATTCTAATAATATATAGTTCATAAATATAGAGCTCTCCCAGTACCAATTAAAAAGTGTTTGTGCATTATAATGTACTTTGCATCAAATACATTTCTGTTCATCACTGCTAAGAAATAAATTTATGAGTATGGCACAATAGCAAAATGCAACAAGTCTGTCCTTGCACTCCTAATATATTGAATATTCTAATTATTAAACAACCTATCAACAAGTGTTCTACTAATGTTTACTACAATTTACTTGTAATAAGCATGTTTTTGCACAATGTCATAGTTTGGGACATGCAACAGTTTGAGGATGTCTTAGATTTTGAAACAAATGAAGCATCTGGTTGATTTTTTCTTCAAAGACAAATCCTTTTGTAATTATGTTGAATAAATTATACAATGCTAAATAATGGCTGAAGTTACACAGACACTTCTATAGATTAGGCAACATTGTACCAGTAAATGCAAACATCTGTCATTTATCTTTTTTGTTATACTAAATATAATATATTTACCTTGGTGGACATCTTACTCATCTTCACTCTTCATAATTATATTGAGATCACCCACACTTTCAGCCTGCTCCACCGGCTCCAAAGCTGGCCCTGATTCCTCCTTCCCCTGGAGTTGGGTCTGGCATCTCCACCTCATCTGTCTCCAGAGTTGGGCTGGCTCCTCTTTCTTTTCTGCCTCTGGAGCCTGTCTGGCTTCTACTTCTCCTCTGTCTCTGAAGTTGGGACTGGCTTTATATCCTCTGCCTCCATATTCATGGGCTGGCTTCTCCACCTCTGCCTCCAGACTCGTGCTGGCTCATCCTCCTCTCTGCCTCTAGGGCGGGTGTCTCCTCCTCCGAGACCTGTTCTGTAAAACATAATACTAGAACATTTAAATTGTTGGTGTTTTAGCTTTTTAAATAATATTATATCCTTATGAGAATTAAGAATGGTTAAGTAAACTTTAGACTCTAGCAAAATACTATGTACAGTATTTGTGTTTTATACTCTGGAATATTGTTATTTCATTTTGTAATAAAACATAAGGTTGTTTTAAAAAAAAATGTGACTATATAGTGCAGGAACCACAAATAGATGACCATTCTCAGTTGTTTATAAATTGGCATTACGAGCCCTTTTTAGGTAGATTTTTACTGTACATTTTTACTAGGATCATAACAGAATTAAAAGACAAATCTGTCTTATTTTGTTTTTTATATCATAAGTGGCTAAAGTTTGTTCCTGCATTCTTTATTTTATAAAGCCTGTTACAACAGCGATTACCACTGACATATATTTTGCAACAAAAAGAGGTATTTAGCTAGCAATTTGAAGAGAAAGGATTCAAGCAGAGTTACAAATTTGTTCAGCAGGGTGTGTCTGCTGTAAGAGCAATTAAAGCAGAACAGCTGATCAGAACTCCTCCTTAAAAGGAAGGTGGGAGTGTCACCTGCCCATCAAGCTATCAGCAAGCTCAGAAACTACTAGTTGCAGAGGCAGAGGAGGAAAACCCCAGTCTCTTAAGCGAAGAGTTAGTCCAGGTGAGACTCTACAGGAATGTACCACCTGGTCTGCTTCTGCATAGATATGTCACCAGCTGATGACATAGAGACATACCTTGGGCTAAATGTATCAAGCTGAGAGTTTTCCGATATGTTTTAAAAACCAATCAGATTCTAGCTATCATTTATTTAGTACATCCTACAAAATGATAGCTAGAATCTGATTGGTTGCTATAGGCAACATCTCCACTTTTCAAACCCGCCGGAAAACTCTCAGCTTGATACATTTATCCCATGGTGTCCTTTGAGAGGCCTGCAAAAGGCCAAATTGGCGTCCTGAAGTTTGGACTGAGAAGCTGGTGCCATATCAAACTTGTGAGGTTCAGTGACGACTGGGCCTCTGATTATCCATCCTTAATGTTATGGCCACCAGTGCAGCATAAACCCATAGAGCAGATAGAAGAGGTCTTCGCCTTTAGCAGCCGCCTTTCCCGTAGAGACTGGTTATGCTCACAGGTACTCAGATGCCCCTAGGTCTTAAGCTCAGAGTAGTATGAGTTTATGCTTACGCGGTAGCGCACAGGTATAGGAGGTTGCACACGGAGTAGCGACAGGCCAGATGTCAGCGGACTGGGCAGGGCACCAGAGGGTATGTCAGGTATATGCAGAAAAGTCAAGGTCACAGGCACAGGTACTGGGTCCAGGGACAGGCATAAGATCGGGGCCACTAGCAGAGGTTCAAAAGCCGGGTTCAAGCAATAGGTCAGGGTCAGAAGCACAGGTTCAAAGTCCAGGAACAGGCAAAGGTTATACACGGGTAATCAATCTTAGGTTAAACACCAAACACAGGAACAAATAGCAGGCAGCAGTGCTGGAACAGGACGCTATATCCGGCAGTGAGGCTCAGTCCTCACTGCCTTAAATGGTACAGATGGCCAATCAGGACACAGTTCAGAGTGTGTCCTCAGCTGTAGTATAATAAATATGCAGAGCCTGCAGCCAATGGAATAGGCACAGTGCCAGTGGTAAACTTATTCTCTCAATCAGGCTTGATTGGCTAATCAAACCTAGCCTTGAACAACTGACTCTGTCTTACCCTGTGCACACACGCCCGGCTGTTTGACAGCTAGTTAGGTACGGCGCCAGGAGCTCCCCAGCGTCCCGGTTGTCGCCCAGGCAACCGAGACGAAGATGCAGAAAGTGACGTCCTGGTCGTCATAGCGACGGCCAGGATGCCCGGAGGAGGACTCAGAGAGTCGCAGCAGTGTCCGTGTCCGCGGCCGCAGCGACTGCTAACACTTACAGTCTGAAATATGGCTGCTATTGGGGTTTCGGGGCCAGGCCGAACCCAGCACTATCACGAGTGGTGCTATGACAAAGAAAAACAGGTCAGAGCACAATTGGCTGACTGATGAGGAGCTTGCCACAGTGGTAAAAAGTTTTTGCACTTTACAGCAAATGACCACAACACCTGCGCTTGTGCCAAGACGATGTTACTTCAAAAGTGGGGTTTTCAATCCTTGCTAAAGGGCCCAATGGTAAAATTGATATTGACAGAGGGCCAGTTACAAAGGTGTCTAATCCGAAGTGCTTTGAATGTGGTGAACCATGCCACTTTAGGACAGAGTGTTCTAAACTACAGGAACCCATGTACTGTTCTGTTGCGCATGTTGGGCCTGCTTATCCAAGCTGTTATACCATGAGTCCCACATCAGGAAGTCCTTGCTTGTTCCCAGTGACTGTTCTTATCAACTAAAATCTTGTTTTAACTTTGGTTGACTCAAGAAGTGAGCTTAAGTTGTTTCCAGCTCATCCTTGCCCGAAACCATAACTACTCGGTTGGCCAAGGTGAAGATCCTGTACATAAATAGGACATCAGAGGACTATGAGAGAACACTTATGTCAGTCACGCTTAAAAACCAAACAGATATGGTGGTGGCTGCCATAGCACCAATACTTCGGTATCCATTCATAGTGGGGCGTGACTTCCCACTGTTTGAAGAGGTCCTCAGTGAGCAAGTCTGGCCGGCTACTGATACAATGGTCAGAAGCCCGGTTTTAAAGGACCTGCCAAAATACCTACAACATCTGGACATCTCTCTTTGGGAATGGCCAAACCAGAATGCTATCCTGGGGGTCACAGCAGGAGTTCCACAAAGGTATCCATGTGCGGGGAAGCATGGACATTCCAAAGTAGCATTGGCTGGTGACATTGCAGATTAATGCATCCCGCCTGTCAGTGAGGATATGGACTCGTGCGTAATACTAATTTTATTTCCTCTGCAGGGCTTTGCTCGTGACCAACTTAAAGATGCAACTTTAGAACATGGATATCTTCTCTCCCATTTCTGGGCGCCCAACCTTAAACAAACACGTCCCTCTGCCAGGAGTTTTTGTAAAGCAAATTGTCAGCTAAATACCTCACTTTTTTACAATTTGTAAAAGTTTTTTGTGAATATTTTAAAATATGTATTTCTTTTCTATAGCCTGACTGTGTGTTGTGCATTAACTTTTGGAAATGTGGATATATTTGAATTAATTTTACTTTTTTTATTTGATACAATTTTACATTATGTAAACAAATATGTTTAAGCTTAAAAAATAGCACTAATGTAATATATCAGAACCAAATTTTAGCAAAATCTTTATCTTTCACAGTTGTGACTATTTATGTTCCTAAATTGTCAACTCTCGGAAATCTTCAATTTTTTGCCCACTAATTCCCTAAAGGCATATTATATAGCTATTTCTATCATGAAAAATTATGTTATTTGATCATGTTAATAATGAGACCTTATTTGTCTTATTACACTGATAAAACACAAATGGAGCAAATGTTTAACAATAAGTTTGGTTCATGAAAAAAAATATGGCTATTTCAATACCTCTCCTAATCCTCTTCATCATTCTCCTCAGCAGCCACAGCTGTTGCCTGTTCAAGTTGCTCCACTGCCTCTGCAATAGGCAGATGGAACTACTAATTCCTAGGGTTGTGCAGATTTAACAATGAACAACCTTATAAGACCTCCTCTTCATCAAGCAGGTGACAGGTATCCTATCTGCAAGGTACCTGTCCATGTTGCTCACCATTAATAGGAGACCTTCTTTCAACTAGTTACACGCTCCCATGCTTGCAACTGGCTGAGAAGTTTTGCTGAGGAGTTTTCTAACAAACCACCAAAACAGTGATTGGTCAAAATGTATCACGTGGGGTTGGTGACTGATGATGTTATTGCAGAGTAACCGCTGCAGAATCGTCAAGACACTCAACCGACATGGCCATCCTGCATCTGAGATTTAGCAACATTTGTGTCCTAACGTTTCCTGCAGGAAAAAACATGCAAGACTGGTTTTATCCCACCCCCTGTTAAAAAGAAGGCAAAAAATTTGTGGGGCTGCGGGGTCGGTGATTCTTGAGATTGGGTTTCTATCAACACCTTGCTAAATAGCAATAAACAAAATTGTCACCTCCTATATAAAGACGGTTGGTGGATATACTGTTAAGGGCCAGCAAGAGCATCACTGCACCTTCCAAGCAGGACATCTGGCAGCAATTCACTAATAAAGTGAATGCAGTGGCTTCGGTCACCCGGTCTGTGGAAGTGGTCATAAAAAAGACATCAGGATTTTAAACGGAAGCTGAAGAACAAATTCTGAAACCACGAAAGATATGCCAGAGGGACTGGTGCTGAGGCTATTAACCAATTTGCCTTGACACCCCTGGACCATGCAGCCATGGCCTGTATTAATACACGGCAACATTAGGAAATGGGTAGATGCAGATAGGCCACGATAAGCACAGTAAGAAAGCAGAGAGTAGGTTTTCTTACAATTTTCTTACACCAAATTAAGCTTTCACTAACAGGGCCCTCTCTTCTCTTGTTTTCTAGTCCACTCCCACTTTGTTCCACCTGTGCATACTATTATGGCTTTTGCGTATTATGTACTATACTTTATATTTGACATGTACCTTGCAACTCTACAATATTTAAATATTATATAATATTTAAAATTCTAAAACATTTGGCCCATTATCTCACCTGCAGCAACAGATGTTTAAAATCATACCTATTTTATGTAAAAATGCACATGATAACCTATGTGTATCATTGTTCACTGTGGGGTCATGTGTTTGATTCCTGTCTATGGCATTATGTGTGTGGAGTTTGTGGGCCTGAGTCATTAAGGAGAGCAAAACATAAAAAGGTCAAAACCATGTTGCATTGAAGAGGAGGTAAATTTAAAATGTGGTGACAGATTTATAGTTTGGATAGGACATGTCTAGATTGACTTTATATTTCAGTGTAAAAATAAAGCTATCAAGTATGTGTGTGCTAGATGAAAAAACAGCCAGTATTTAACTTGCATGCATAATAATAAACTTATTTGTACCCCTTGCATTGTAACATGGTTTGTCCCGTAGAACATTTAGTCCTTTTGTTGCCTTACTTCCTTAATGACTCAGGCACTCTATGCTCTCCCCATATATACGTGGGTTTCCACCGGGTATTCTGATTTCCTCCCACACTCCAAAAAAACACATACTAGTAGGTTACTTGTGGCAGAGACTGATGGGAGTGAGTTCTCTGTACAGTGTTGCGCGGTTAGTGGTGTTTTATAAATAGCTGCTGCTGATGATGATGATAATGATATGTAAGCAGAGTTATTTTATTTTTTTAACACATTTTGAAAAGAAGTCAAGGAAAATGACACTTTACTACTGTTCACATATGCTACATGTAATACACCTGGTCCTTGCTATTGAGCACACACCTGCTAACAAGTGATCTTAGTTGTGGTTACTTTTGTAGGAAATGTTATTAGTAATGACATCTTATGTATTATTTTTAATTTCTTAATATTCTTGCATTGAGAATGTTAGTAATTTTGTCTTTAGTTGTGTTAATTTGACTCTCTAAGTTCTATGCACGGTGCTCTATTAAAACAACGATATGTGCTGTCTAAGTAGAGATTTTGCTTGAACAAAAAAATAAAAAATTATGTAAATGACACATTATTAATTATATATTAAGTGTAACAGTGCTTAAACCTTGAGTTTGACCTGTCTTATTGTCTTTCATTTCCAGAGTTGTTGAACAAACACCCAGTGATGATAAGCCAGGAACTTAGACCTAAGCTGCAGAGAGCCACCACCACTCTCCAATCCATTACCTCTACCACATCCTCCCTCACAAAGCCACCTAACAGACCCAAAATTTGGCCATAGGAATGCATCTGGCATTGCTGAGTCAGAGCCACAGGGGCCAGAGGAAACAGCAACTTCTTCTACTCCAGCAGACACCAACGCTCAGATCCCCTATAGCCAGGTGTAACCACAAAGGCCTAGTCAAGGGTTCCTGGTAAATTATAAAGATAACATTATTATTATTATTCTTATTATTAATATTGATTTATAAGGCGCCACAAGGCATCCGCAGCGCCGTACAGAGACAAACATCATAATATATATGTATTATTCTTTTTCAGTATTGTTTGATAAAATCTTTGCTAAGCCAAAAATACTATTAGTTCTATTTTTAAAATAGGCATACATAAACCGTAGGTTGTAAGGTACATTTATAGAATCAAGTATGTGGGATTTTACAAAACAATTAAGGGTGCGAATGGCCAATTGTGGGGTGTGGTTTAAATCTTTGGAGATTGGCATTATCTTAGCCTTTAAAATGATTGAGTAGCAAAATCACAATTGAGCAGTATTTGTAGTTAGCATTCATTATTTGGGCTGTTTACATACTTATTTACATTGGTAACCATTGTATTGCTACTTATTCTGCATATACTCTTAGCATTGTGTATTCTTGCGGTGTGGCGGAATATGAGGAGTCAATAGCACAGAGGGTTAAAGGATAAACCTATTTTTAGACAAATGATCAATGTGTAGTTACATACTATTAGTCACTCCCACCAGAGAACCACTTGGCTGGGGTAGCCAAGCCACTTAGTCCTGAGTGAATGGGTTGTAAGGACAAAGCTGAAGTCGATGGGTTGGAAAATGTAGAATTATGAGGGACAAAGCCAAAATCAATAAACAAGCAAACAAAACAAGAGCATTGTATGCAATATGTGCATCTGACCATAACATGCTCTGCAGGCACTGTAAAATTATGTAATTTCCATCTACGGTTTTTTTAAGTAAATTTTTTTAAGTGGGTTGCAATGCAATTGAATTTTTTGACCCAAAAAAAGGACCACATTTTTAAGCAGCATTCAAAAACATGCATGAATATATTTTTCTGTTATCTGTGCTTTAGTGTGGTGGGGCTACTAGTGACATTTTTTTGTTGATTTATTGGTTAACATCACCCCCTCTCCTTATGCGGCACCAATGTCATAAGGTAAAGCTTTCATTAAATACACTGAGCACCAGTACAGTAAAACATACAGGTTTTAATTATAGTAAAAATATAATATATACAACAGTATCTTACAGAAAAATAAGTCAAGTTACATTATGCACTTACCTATTAGTCACTTTCACCTTATCTCTCACATAATATTTTCCATATTTCATATTGCTTCATTGTTAAGGAGCCATGGGTATACTCAGGAAATCTGCCAACCAGGCTATGAATGATGAGAGATGTATCACTTATACGCTGTACATTGATAGAATGGTAATTTTTTTGGTTAAGATTGATCGATTCATTTCTTAAAAGTAGTACAAGGGCTGCATGTGTTGAATCAACTTCCCATATGACATATGTAAAATGAGCAATGTTGTAAATTTGAACTTCTATATGCAAAGAAGAGTCCAATGGCAAATGGATATGCATGTCAGGAGTGCCTGTATGACCTGCTTCAGTAAATGATTAAAAGCAGTCTGTGACATCCCTGCCACCACAGCTAGTGTGGTCTGGAATGGCCCAGGTGCACAGAAATATAACAGCAACATTTAAGTGAGCTGTGACATTGCTATGCCGATGCAAATGATTGGTTCAAGGTCACTGAGTTCAGGATCCCACTTGAGGTGGGATCCTGAACTAGGTTTTCACATCTGTGTCAGGCATCCCAAAGAGGATTACATGTACCTGCAGACAGGATCTCCATGCCTAGGCTTTTGCTGCTGCTGCCATCCCTGGCACCACTCCTGAAAGTATTATTCATTTTAGGTGCTTATGTGTGGCATAATGTGAATTGGGGCACTTACACACGCACACCTGGGATTGACTAGACATTAGCCGGCGCACTGATAGAAAAAGATTGTCAGGCCCTGCACTATACAATTAACTCCTCTATAATCAATTCACCAGAGTTCTCTCTTTCACACTCTGCTTTGACTTGTATTCAGAAACCTTGTGCACTTGTTTCTCTCCTCAAAAGTCTGACATAAAGAAGTACTACTAGTAAACATAACACTATATACTGTTAATGGGAGGGTGTGGGGTGGCTGGGGGGTTCTGACACAATAAAAAGGCTAACACAGCCAGTGCACAAATAATAGAAAAACAGCCCTATTAGAAAACATTGTACGCATTTAATTTCTAGTTCTTTTACATGATACATGTGAAATTGGCTTTATTTTCAATATCCACATTTTCTTTATAAACTACGCTATGTTGCTATACATTCTAACCCATGGATTGACCACATCCCTTTTAATGACTGACCACACACCCCTTACAGTTGGCCACACCCCAATGTGGTGGGCCCCTAGCACTGCATTCTCCCGGTGGGCCCTTCATGTCCCAGTCCAACACTGTACATCAATGCCATTATCAATAGATAGAGTACAATGTACATTACATAGTTTTATTCATGACAATCATTGTAAGTGCATTAAGAGTGTAAACAATGTCCTAAGCATGATGTACTTCTGAACAGTTAGGCGCCACTATCAGTATAAAAGAGCTATACTTGTTTACAGTTGATCTGGCAACTAGAAGGAGCCATTAATAGGAAGCCACTACCAGAAATCTATCAGCACCTATAACTAAAAATCAGTTACAGGCAGGAACAGTAAGTCACATTTACCACTAGATAAATATAACATCTTACTTTTAAAATAGGTGGAGCTAGATTTTAGTGTGTGAAATTTACATTTTGTTTTGCAGATAAATGATGACATATCACAGCTCTCAGCTACTGTATGTTATAAAATACAAATATACAGGGAAAAAAGGCTCCTGAAAAGTATCATGAATATATGTATTATATCAACATTTTTGGTATAATAATTTATTACAGAAAATTAAACTTAACTTATAAATTACACTGTTCTTTTTTTTTCTATTTTTTAACTTATAAATATAATTTTCACTTAAACTATAAAGTTAGATGCTGTGTCATAATGTGTGCCTTTTTGAAAGTGTATGCAAATAAGTAAATACATTGTTTCCACTTTGCTATTTTTGGATGCTATCCCAATCAATACTATTGACGATTACTAATGAATGCATTATAAAGAGTAATTTTACTAAAGCTTTCAGAAGCGGATAAACTAAGCACTCCTCCTGCATTCAATAAAATAATGCTTCTAAGCTGCTCAAAGTATATTACACATTGTGCTGTGAACCAAAGTAGCCAATTAGACTTTTGTTTTCTTTTTCAAAACTGCATTAGTGTCACAATTCAGAGGTTAGGATCCTAGGTTCGTCTAGTTTGGCAGAACCCCTAGCGAGGCACGGAGTGTAACGGGGAAACGGTATTCACCAGGGACCACTGCAAGGTCATTTGGTCTTAGCAGCATCTATCCCGCAGGTCGCGGCCCACACTAAAGCTGGGTACACACTACAAACACTTTAGACCGATTTGTTATCAGTAACGATTTAATGAACGAATGAAGTCCCGATCAGTCTGCTGATTCAGGCAGGGCCATCTTTTCCATTGGGCACGATGGGCAGCTGCCCGGGGGCCCCACGGGCAAGGGGGCCCCATAGGCACGGCTTTTAATGAGAATAAATAATCCTGCAAAAGTGAAAAAACTGCAAAAAAAACCTACAAGGGTCACTGAGCAAGTACATCTATCTATCTCTATATATCTATATCTGTATACATCTATATATCCATATCTAGGGGACCCCGGTGCACTGCTTTGCCCGGGGGCCCATAATGTTGTTAAGATGGCCCTGGATTCAGGTGTACACACTACACAAGATTTACCATCGATCTGTGCTCTTTATCTGTCAAGTGTTATGTCCAGCAGGTCTCTGCCTGGCCATGAAGTGTCAGGCTGATGCATCCACAGCCACATTGTTCAATTCATTGTGTTAACCCCTGTGTTGCTAGCAAGGCGTGCTGGAGGTCCCTTTTACCGTCTGGAACAGTTGGTGCACTCAGAAGGTATGAGGGTAGATCGAGACATGGGAGAGAGTTTTAACAGCCCTCAGTGTGGCAGGTAGCAAGGGTTAAATGCTGTGTGTGTTTTTAAAACATAATGTGATTTTTAGGGTTAAATGCGAGTGAACAGCAGGGCGGGGAGGGATGGAAAGCAGGCATTCAATCACTAAGCAGGCTGGATTCCTTGCATACGCTGTTGCTGTCAAAGTTGTAATTTGAGCTGAGGGGATGCTGCAGGGGGATCGGAAGGTGATTGGGACGAAAATATTAAACAGTACGACCAACAAAATTAAACGATGATCTGCACTTTGGGAC
Source organism: Mixophyes fleayi (assembly GCF_038048845.1). Lineage (NCBI taxonomy): Eukaryota > Metazoa > Chordata > Amphibia > Anura > Limnodynastidae > Mixophyes > Mixophyes fleayi. The sequence goes on along the minus strand of NC_134403.1, from coordinate 114,410,919 downwards.
GACTTTAGATCATTGTGTAAGTATACACACTCACAAGAGTATATGGAACCAGATATCTATTGAAAATACATTTTAGCAAATAGTTGCTCATTGAGTTCAACACACATAGAGGCTTATTTAGAGGTTGATGCAATTAACCCCAAACATGTGTAGGAAAAGATGCACACAACATAAAGCACATTTATGATCATATGTTCAGCCAGACGCATCTCAAAAAGCACTCTGTTTTAAAATAGTAGCACTTGCTCCAGAGGCATGTCAGGTATACAAGTATATAGGTGTGTATACCTATACCTCACAATAACATAAAGACAGTGCAGATATGGCTTGGCAGTGTAGTAAATGCTGAATTGGCATTATCCTATTTGTACACAATATAATGTAATGAAGTGTGAGAATATTTTCTAAACAGTTATTAATAAATGTGAGAGTTGCATTTTAAATATAACAATGTAATGAATGATTCACGTTAGGGTCCCGTTGACAGGCAACGCGACGCCTCAACTGACGGTGGTCAGCGTCTCTGACTGCCGGCTTCCCAGCACCAATTAGGATCTTAGAGGATATAAATAAACCTAATGCAATGAACAATGAAGTTCATTGCGTAGCGGAGTCCTAGCTAACTAGGAGCTCCGATGCGCAATCACCTAATACTGTAAATAGACATAGCGCAATGAGCTTACGTAGCGGAGTTCCTAGCTAGCTAGGATGTGTTTGCGGCGGCTCCTCCCATTTGTTATTTTTCTGCAATCAAGACAGAAGATTTGTGGGAATTACAAATATGGGCCCCTCCTGGGTGAAGAACTGAAGACATCAATCAACAATGCCCCCCCCCTACCCTGGGCGAAGAAGTGAACATATTACAAGCAAGGACTTTTGGAAGTACAAATTACTTTGGGACAGGGGCAAGCCGGACTTTTGGAATTACAAATTTATTTTGGACTTTGTCAAGCATGGACTTTTGGAAGTACAAATTACTTTGGGACACGGGCAAGCCGGACTTTTGGAATTACAAATTTATTTTGGACTTTGTCAAGCATGGACTTTTGGAAGTACAAATTACTTTGGGACAGGGGCAAGCCGGACTTTGGATACAAATTTATTTTGGACTTGGTTTACAGGAATTTTGGGATTGAAAGCTGCTGACAAAAGGAGAAAACTTCATTGGTGAGTATTTTGAGAATTTATTATTTTTAATAAAATGATGTGGTGTAAATGAGGGGGTTTACTGTATTTATTGTGGGTTTATTATTTTTAATAAATGATTGTGGTTTTAACGAGGGTATAGTAGATTTGTAAATATTTTCTTTTGTGTTACTACAGGTCCCAGCCAGCCGTGGGTGTCAGGGCATGTTGGCACTTGTGGTTCTCCAAGTGCCAACATGCCCTGGCTGCCGTGGGTATGTTGGTGCTTGTAGTTATACAAGTAGCAGCATGCCCACACTATTTAGGGCAACCTGGCTGGCTGGCACTTGTAGTTCCACAAAACAAAATGGCGTCTGTTTTTTTTTTTAACCATTTAAGTGCCGTTATTACCCTACACCCCCCGCACAGGCGTGTAGGAAGAGCCCCAGTGCTATCAGCACTGGGCTGGGTGTCCCTAGGGGGGGGCCCATTTGTTTTTTTTCGGCGGACCCCACTCCCTAGGGAATCCAGCCCAGCGCTGAACAGTCTGGGGTTGGTTAGTCATTATGGCAGGGGGACCCCTTCCGCGTGTTCCCCTGCTATAGTGCCTCCAACCCTGGCTGGTTTGCCTAGTGCTGGTTCCATGGAAATCGGGGGGACCGTATGCAAAAATTTTCCCCAATTTTCATGGAACCAGCAGTAGTCAGGCAGCACTAGGGTTAAGCATGAATAGAGGGGGAACCCACGTTTTTTGTTTTGTTTTTTATCTTTTATCTATTCTTTACAGTTTTTACAGCTGCCGGAGATCCTGCAGCTGTATGACAGGACAGTGTAACAGTGATGTGTTTATACATCTCGCTGCTACAACACAGGAGAGTTAGCTAACACAGGAGTGTTTAACATCGCAGCAAATCGCCAGAGATGACCAGCGATTTTGAAGATCATGGTCAAAATCGCAGCTTGACACATTTGATGAGTTTGGGACTAAAATCGCGGGTTAACACCCGCGATATTTACACGCTGGCTAAATCGGACCTTGATACATTTACCGCCTGGTATGCACTTCAGGAGTGTCAGTGCTAATTGGAAGGCTGAACTTTATAATCTCTCACCTGTCCTGCACTTATTGCCAGTTTTAACATTATATGCTAGCCTCCTGGTTCCTTAATCTGTGTTCAGTATGCTTTCGATCTTGCATTAGTAATTCCTGGCTTTACATTCATTTGTCTCCTGGTTCCTTATATCTGGCTTTGTATCTACATGCTAGCTAGCTCTACACAGTGAGTGGTTAGCACTCCTGCCTCACAGCACTGGGGTCATAAGTGGAGTTTGTATGTTCTCCCCTTGTTTGTGTGGGTTTCCTCCGTTTGCTCCGGTTTCCTCCTACAATTCAAAAACATATTAGTAGGTTAATTGGCTGTTATCAAATTGACCCTAGTCTCTCTGTCTGTGTGTGTACTATGGAATTTAGACTGTAAGCTCCAATAGAGCAGGGACCGATGTGAGTACGTTCTCTGTACAGCGCTGCAGAATTAGTGGTGCTATATAAATAAATAAATAAATGATGATGATGATCATGGTGCAGTTATTATTTGCTTGCTCTGCAGGGCTCCGCAATGATCGCTGGGATGTTTACTTTTTGATCACTACCAAATACAGAGTGCTTGAGCTCTAGCTATTATATGCGGTGTACTACAATAAACTTCATAAAATGCATAGCATGTATTTTCCTAACAGTCCTTACCCCCATAGCATTAGATTCTTAAACAACTTAGCATTACTAAAGAAACGACACTGACACCGTAATAAGGTTTGGAAGAAAGAACAGCGTTTTATTTAACAGAAATTAGAGTAATATGTGGCAGAGAGAGCAGGGCAGTCAGCTAATTTCTTGCAGTACCAATAAAAGGGGAAAGGTCAGACCATTGTACCACCAACCCAGGATATACCTTATCTATTGGCTAGTGCTAACTTGTCATGAGGATTGACTACACCCCCCTTTGGACTCGACAATGGCGTTCCCTGATCCATACGGCCAGGGGTCTTCCACACAGGCTGACCAAGAGTCTGATGACTTCGACGAGGGGTAGTGACCTTTGACCTAACTCTAAAACAGCACCACCTGCTAATCAACTGCTGACTGCGATGCTCTCCCACCCACCGCTGTGATACTCTAACGTACTCATGGCCCGCCACTAAGTGCCCTAACTGGCCCTCTCAATTTCCATAAAATCTGATCAATGAAAAACCTTAAACCTTCCTTATTCAGATGTACCCCTTCCGGTCTAAATAAGTGTGCCGAGTCTGTCTTCAGCAGAGGGTGACCGATGACTAATCCTCCTAATGATCTTGTGGTTTTCCCAGCTGATTGGTTGATCTTCCTCACTAGGGAAACCCAAGTGGATATGGGAATTTTAATTTTCCACACCAGGCGGGGCATAACATTGGACCAACATAACTTAACTAACGGCCATCTTTGTATATTCTTGCTCAAATCCACTCTTATACGGATAATCAGCTCCAGCAATTTGCCATGCCATATGTCATTGCCACCTAGGTGTATGACCAAGATATCCTGGATTCCATGGGCCTCTATGTCCTGTGTAAGCAGTGGCAAAAGTGAGGGCCATCTCAAACCCTTCCTTCCTATCCACCGAACGTGCACTGGATGAGAAAAGTAAGCCAAACTACGGGCTTGCTGGCCCAAAAAATGTAGGAATGTCCCACTACCCATATTTGGGTCTCCTTGATGTGTGCGCCTAAAATAGAAAAAACATAAAAAAGGGGCAGTGTCACATGGCAAATAAGTTTTGTGCAACAGGACGGGTCTATAAGGTAATTGTGTTGCACTTTACTGCTTGCTTTAGCCCTACCTATTACCCTTAAAGGAGACAAAAACAAACCAAACCTCACCATCCTATACAGAACTAAGCCAACACAGTATACCACAAGTATTACCATATGTTATAACTATATTACACATTTATCATATCCGTATAAAAAACAAACAGTACAAATAAACAGAAAAAGAGAGAAGAGGAAGACGGCGACCCGGGTGAGGGTAAAAATCCCATAAAACCCCGGAAGCACACCAATAATCAGGCCTTGATCCGTGGGAGAAACAGGAAAAAATCCCTTCATGTTCCCGCTAAAAGCGGCATGCAGCAGAGCCCTGTGTCCACCGCCAGGAATTAAGATGAGGAGGAGAAGAGAGAAGGAGAGAAGGAAGTAAAACACATAAAACTCAAACATCAGGTCTGATATATTTCTTGTAGGTGTCTGATTTCCACCTACCAAGGGGCTGAATTTGCATCTGGCCGGTGCAGCAGTAGTTGCTCCAACTCGGAAACTTTGCTACGGGTGAACCATCCAGGTGTACCAACCACATGTCAGTGTCACTCACCGGACCGTGAGTGCCTCTGCGCTGGTGCGTGGCTCACTAGCCTTCCTGCCGGCACCTATCCTGAACCGCGGCCGTCCGCCATCCTGATGGTCTGCGAATGCGCAGCACCCAAGAACTCTTGTGACTGTTGCTTTTAATCCAAATTGGTTGATCAGGCAACTCCCTATTTAAGGCACCTGTGTGCATTACCTCATTGCCTGATCTTGGAGTCTCATTCCCTGTGAGTCTCTGAAGGTGTTCCCTGTGTTCTACTAGTGTCTTCAGTTTCCTGCTGATTCCTGATCTACTCATCGCTGGTTTCCATACCCGCTACTATCTCCTGTGTACTACTAGTGTCTTCAGTTCCTGTGTATTCCCTGTGCTACTCATCGCTGGTTTCCATACCTGCTACAGTCTCCTGTTTCCTGCTTGTGTCCTCAGCTGGACTCTGATTACCGGATCTACTCACCTGTGGTTCCTACACTCGTCTCTGCCGTCCAGCGTCTCTGCAGTTCCTGCATCTCCCTGTGGACAGACTGTTCTACTGAATAGCGGTATGCCTATCTGTTATTGACTTTCTACGTTTACTATGCATATCCGCTAGGACAAGTTTCCACGCTCAGCAGCGGTATCCATACCCGCTATAGACTGTTATTGTTACGCTGCATACCTGTTTGGAATTAACTGTACTACTCAGTCGTTATATGCATAACTGTGATTGACTATCTGTCACTCACCGTACTGTGAGTGCCTTTTCCCGGACATTTAGGAACCGTGGTCGTCCTCCATCCTGAGGGTCTGCGCATGCGCAGCCCTTTCCTATACTTCAGTGTATGTCCCTTTAACTCAATTGGCAGATCAGGCAACACTCCCTATATTAAGCACCTGTGGTCAACACCACGTTGCCTGATCTTGGAGTCTCATTCCCTATGAGTCTCTGAAGGTGTTCCTGTATTCTTCGTGTTTTCAGCGCTGCTGATTCCTGTGGTTTCCAAACCACTTCTACCTCTGTGGTTTCCAAACCACTTCTACTACTGTGGTTCCCATACCACTTCTACCATCAACTGTATCATCGTGACTGTTTGCTGATTCCTATCCGCTGCCTCCGTGCACTACAGTCTTCCAAACCACTTCAACGCTATTACATATCATTGTGACTGTTTGCTGATTCCTATCCGCTGCCTCCGTGCACTACAGTCCTCTAATCCACATCACGCTATTATATTTCACTGTGACTGTTTGCTGGTTCCTACCCGCTGCCTCCGTGCACTCCAGCCTTTACTTTACATCCACTCACCTGTTCCTCATCAAGTCCGTGAGCTGATTCCTATCCGCTGCCTCCGTGCACTACAGCTTCCAGCCTACAACTCGCCTGTGTTCATTATCGTGACTGTTAGCTGATGTCTATCCGCTGCTTCCGTGCACTACAGCCTCCAGCCTACAACTCGCCTGTGTTCATCATCGTGACTGTTAGCTGATGCTATCCGCTGCTTCCGTGCACTACAGCCTCCAGCCTACAACTCGCCTGTGTTCATCATCGTGACAAGTTAGCTGATTCCTATCCGCTGCCCCTATGCACTGCAGTCTCTTCTCAGCTCTCCTGTGTTTCCTCGAGACTGCTGCTCTCATTGCCATTCGCTACTCTCCGTGATCAACAGCTCCTGGTCTACTCTGCTCTCCCGTGTTCCATCGCTACTGACACCTATTGGTTGCTACTGGTTACCTCCGTGTACCGCAGAGTCCTGCTGCTGCTGACCGCGCTATCACCCATCTACTGCTGACCCGCTCTCCACGCCTTCACGTGTCCCGCTGGTCTACACTCCTGTCAGCATTGGATTATATCTCATCTACTACTCCTCTGCTGGATCATCTCCACTCTCCTGGGTCCTCCTTGAGTCCAGTTCCACGTGTTACTGATTCCTGTGGATTCGTGTCCCTGTTGGTCTACTTATCTGTGCGCTGCACCTACTAGACCGCTGCCTCATCTATCCTGGGACTTCTCATCCAGCCGGCCTCCTGCCGCTCAGGTATCGCTGCACTCCTATCTGACTGCCTGCTTCTGAACCACGGTATGCATACTTCTCATTGACTGTGCTGGTGTATTGCATATCTTGCTGGACTGTGTTGGTTCTCCTCTGGAGTCTGCTATCCGCTGAGTCTATTGCCATCATTGACTGTGTTAACTTGTGCTGGACTACTTCAAGAGACTTTCTATATTTGCAGACCTGTTCAGTCATTTATATATATATTGTGCATGTTACTGTGGATCGTGTATAAGGTGCCTGTGTATATCCTGTGTTGCAGTCTCTCCCCGTGCACCTCCTCACATATATATTCAGTGGTACAACTTGCTAGTAGCAGACCACTGATCCCTGTTTCCGGTATCACCTGTTCCAGTATCCTCTCACATAGCAGTGGTACAACTTGCTATCGCAGACCACTGACTCCCCGGATACCTCCACTTGGATTCCATTCCTTCACTCAGACAGCGGTACCACTTGCTATCCGCAGACCGCTGACTCTCATCACCTCCTCGTTTCTGTTGGACATTCCCCCTCACTATAGCAGTGGTACAACTTGCTATCGCAGACCACTGACTACCTTCACGTGTCCTTGTCCTACAGTTCCTCGTGTACTATTACCTCCATACTACCAGTGCTGCTAGTCATAGACTTTCACGAGCATCCCATCATCTGCTGCTTCCTGTTCCGTGATCACCCAGCTACCAGAGTACCCTATTACCATCTACATTGCTCTGGTAAGCCTACCACCTGGTGATCCCTGGGTAAAGACTCCTAGTGCCCGTGACAGTAAGATCAGGCCATGACAGACCCAGATACGGAACCTACAGCCAAAGAGATGCTGCAGCATCTGGTCAGCCGTGTGGAGCAACAGGATGCCCGCCAACAGCTGTTACTTCAGTGTTATCAATCGTTAACCTCCCAAGGAACATCTGGACAGACTGTGACAGCTACTACTGAGGCTCCTGTGCTTTCCTCCGTTTCCCCAGTGCCATCCCAGGTGTCTACAGCTTCTACGCTTCACCTGCCTACTCCGTCAAAGTACGATGGGGACCCCAAAACTTGTAGGGGTTTCCTTAACCAATGTTCAGTCCATTTTGAGCTCCAACCTCAAAATTTTTCTACCCATCGTTCCAGAGTGGCCTATCTTATCTCTTTGTTTTCTGGACAAGCCCTGGCTTGGGCCTCCCCTCTGTGGGAAAGAAACGACCCAATATTGCAAGATAGTGCCAAATTCATTTCTACATTCCGAAGTGTGTTCGATGAACCAGGTCGTGTGACCTCCGTTGCTTCCAGCATCCTCCGTCTGCGACAAGGATCTCATACAGTAGGACAGTACGTCATTCAATTTAGGATCTTAGCCTCTGAACTTCAGTGGAACACTGAAGCCCTAGTTGCCGCCTTCTGGCAGGGGCTCTCCGATAAAATTAAAGATGCACTGACTACCCAGGAGCTTCCTTCGTCACTTGAAGATCTGATCTCTCTTTGCCATCGTGTTGATATGAGATTTCGTGAAAGAGAGGCTGAGAAAACAACTTCTGCTAAAGCACCTCTTCGTTCTAACCCTCAATTTCGTCCAGTTTCACCCTCTGTGATTCCCATGGAGATAGGACGTTCCAAATTATCTTCAGAGGAGAGGAAACGAAGAGTAAAGAATAGACTCTGTATCTATTGTGCTGATTCCACTCATATGCTCAGCTCTTGCCCTAAGAGATCGGGAAATGCCAGGCCCTAACTAGTTCTGGAGAGGTGAAGTTAGGGTCCCTGGAGTCCTCTCCATCTTCCATGAAATCTAAAGTCTGCGCCTTTGATGTTACAATTTCCTGTGCTACCAAAACCTTTGAGTCACAGGCATTGATTGATTCCGGAGCAGCAGGAAATTTTATTTCCAAATCATTAGTAAATCAATGGTCCCTACCAGTGATTACCTTAAAAACACCCATTACTGTGACGGCTATAGATGGATCACGTCTCATCAACGGTCTCATCACCCAGAGTACGTCTCCAGTAACCCTTCTGATTGGTGCCCTGCATCATGAAGAAATATCGTTTTTAATCCTCCCTGTTACGACTAGTCCAATTGTCTTAGGCCTTCCATGGCTTCAGTGTCACTCTCCCCAGATTGACTGGCGCACCCCTCAAGTCACGTCTTGGGGGTCTGAATGTCACCATCGTTGCCTTTCCCAAGTCATTCCTCTCAAAGTACAGCAATCTTCCATCTCATCTACCTCACCGGGACTCCCTCCTCAATATGCTTCATTTACTGATGTTTTTGATAAAGCTCAGTCTGAACGTCTTCCTCCTCATCGTTCTTGGGATTGTCCGATCGATCTTCTACCTGGCAAGACTCCCCCCATGGGCCGGGTCTATCCACTCTCGTTACCTGAAACTCAAGCTACATCTGAGTATATACGGGAGAACCTCCAGCGTGGGTTTATTCGACCTTCCACCTCTCCCGCGGGAGCGGGGTTCTTCTTCGTTAAAAAGAAGGATGGATCTTTACGCCCTTGCATAGATTTTCGTGGACTCAATGCCATTACTATCAAGAATCGGTATCCCATTCCGCTGATCACTGAGCTATTCGATCGCATCAAGGGAGCCCGTATCTTTACTAAGTTGGATCTTCGTGGTGCCTACAATTTAATCAGAATTCGTTCCGGTGACGAATGGAAGACAGCGTTTAACACCAGAGACGGGCATTATGAATATCTGGTAATGCCTTTCGGGCTGTGTAATGCCCCCGCTGTTTTTCAAGGTTTCATCAATGAGATCTTCCGGGACTTATTATATGTATGTGTCGTCGTCTACTTGGACGACATATTGATCTTTTCACAGGACCTGCCTTCTCACCACCAACATGTGGCAGAAGTCCTTTCCAGGCTACGGAAAAATTCATTGTTTTGTAAATTAGAAAAATGTTCATTCGAATTACCCCAGATTCCATTCTTGGGGTATATAGTTTCCGGAGTTGGCCTGAAGATGGATCCAGACAAGGTGAATGCTGTACTACATTGGCCCCAGCCAACTACTCTTCGTGCTATCCAGCGTTTTTTAGGTTTTGCCAATTACTATAGACGCTTCATTCAAGACTTTTCTTCCATTGCATCTCCTATTGTGGCCCTGACTAGGAAGGGGGCTAATCCTAAGCAATGGTCACCTGAGGCTCTTCAAGCCTTTCAAACACTAAAAGAGTCCTTCTCTTCGGCTCCAATCCTTCGACAGCCTGATGTGACACTCCCCTTCTTCCTGGAAGTAGATGCCTCTAATGTGGGCTTAGGAGCTATTCTCTCTCAACGCTCGGAACAGCAAAAATTCCATCCTTGTGCCTTCTATTCTCGGGGCCTCCTGCCCGCAGAGAAGAATTATACTATCGGGGACAAGGAGTTACTAGCCATCAAAGCTGCATTAGAGGAATGGAGATACTTATTGGAGGGAGCTCGCCATCCGGTGACGATCTTCACGGATCATAAGAACTTGTCATATCTCCAGTCTGCCCAATGCTTGAACCCTCGTCAAGCAAGATGGTCTCTTTTCTTTTCCCGTTTTGAATTAATAATAACCTTCAAACCAGCTGCCAAGAACAAAAAAGCTGACGCTTTATCTAGAGCTTTTGTGACGTCCTCTGATGTAGAGGAGGTTTCCAACCATACCATTCTAGACCCCAAATGTATCTCTCTGGCTGCTTCATCCACCAAAACGCTACCATTTGGGAAGACCCTCGTGCCTTCTACTCTAAGGAGGAAAATCCTTTCGTGGTTCCATGCCTCTCGTTTTTCTGGACACGCCGGTGAACACAAGACCTTTGAGATTCTCTCTCGAAGTTACTGGTGGCCCTCAATGAGGAGAGACGTCAAAGAGTTCATTGCTTCCTGTGAGCTATGTTCCCAGTTCAAATCCTCCCGCAGAACTCCAGCAGGGTTGCTGCGACCACTACCCATTCCGTCCAAACCGTGGACCCATATTAGTATGGATTTCGTTACTGACTTACCACCTAGTAAGAATCATAACACTATTTGGGTGGTGGTGGACAGATTTTCGAAGATGGCTCATTTTATTCCTCTATCTGGTTTGCCTTCCTCGTCTACTCTGGCTGAACATTTCATTAAAGAGATCTTCCGTATCCATGGATGTCCTTCGGAGATTGTGTCGGATAGAGGAGTACAATTCGTTTCCAGATTCTGGCGAGCCCTTTGTAAAACCTTGGGCATACGATTAGCACTCTCATCTTCTTACCATCCGCAATCTAACGGACAAACTGAACGTGTCAATCAAGATCTTGAGACTTTTATAAGGATGTTCTCTTCAGCCAATCAAGACAACTGGGTAGAGTTGCTTCCTTGGGCTGAATTCGCCCATAACAACATGTACCATGAGTCATCATCCAAAACTCCATTTTTTGTGGTCTACGGTCACCATCCGTCTTTTCCGGAATTTCCTGCCCTCCCGCCCACCCAAGTTCCTGCGGTGGAGACTGCTTGTCAGACCTTTAAAAATATCTGGTCTCAGGTCAAAACCTGTTTAAAGAAGACATCTATCAAATATAAATCTTTCGCAGATAAGAAGAGGCGGGCTATTCCACCACTAAAAATTGGAGATCGTGTCTGGTTATCTACTAAAAACATTCGTTTGAAGGTTCCATCTATGAAATTCGCCCCTCGTTTTATTGGTCCATATAGGATCATTCAAGTAATCAATCCAGTATGTGTGAAACTTCTTCTTCCTAAGAATCTTCGGATTTCTAATGCCTTCCATGTGTCCTTACTCAAACCTCTTATTATCAACCGTTTCTCAAATCCTCCCTCAGCTCCGCAGCCAGTTCAAGTTCATCAGGAGGAGGATTTCGAGATTACTGAGGTACTAGACGCAAAAATTTCGCGAGGAGTCCTCCGTTTCCTCGTTCATTGGAAGGGCTTTGGTCCTGAGGAGCGCTCTTGGATCAAAGCTGAAGACCTTAATGCTCCTGCTCTTTTGAAGAAGTTCTACTCCAAAAATCCGGACAAGCCCGGTTCCAGGCGTTCTGTGCCCACCTTTAAAAGGGGGGGTACTGTCACTCACCGTACTGTGAGTGCCTTTTCCCGGACATTTAGGAACCGTGGTCGTCCTCCATCCTGAGGGTCTGCGCATGCGCAGCCCTTTCCTATACTTCAGTGTATGTCCCTTTAACTCAATTGGCAGATCAGGCAACACTCCCTATATTAAGCACCTGTGGTCAACACCACGTTGCCTGATCTTGGAGTCTCATTCCCTATGAGTCTCTGAAGGTGTTCCTGTATTCTTCGTGTTTTCAGCGCTGCTGATTCCTGTGGTTTCCAAACCACTTCTACCTCTGTGGTTTCCAAACCACTTCTACTACTGTGGTTCCCATACCACTTCTACCATCAACTGTATCATCGTGACTGTTTGCTGATTCCTATCCGCTGCCTCCGTGCACTACAGTCTTCCAAACCACTTCAACGCTATTACATATCATTGTGACTGTTTGCTGATTCCTATCCGCTGCCTCCGTGCACTACAGTCCTCTAATCCACATCACGCTATTATATTTCACTGTGACTGTTTGCTGGTTCCTACCCGCTGCCTCCGTGCACTCCAGCCTTTACTTTACATCCACTCACCTGTTCCTCATCAAGTCCGTGAGCTGATTCCTATCCGCTGCCTCCGTGCACTACAGCTTCCAGCCTACAACTCGCCTGTGTTCATTATCGTGACTGTTAGCTGATGTCTATCCGCTGCTTCCGTGCACTACAGCCTCCAGCCTACAACTCGCCTGTGTTCATCATCGTGACTGTTAGCTGATGCTATCCGCTGCTTCCGTGCACTACAGCCTCCAGCCTACAACTCGCCTGTGTTCATCATCGTGACAAGTTAGCTGATTCCTATCCGCTGCCCCTATGCACTGCAGTCTCTTCTCAGCTCTCCTGTGTTTCCTCGAGACTGCTGCTCTCATTGCCATTCGCTACTCTCCGTGATCAACAGCTCCTGGTCTACTCTGCTCTCCCGTGTTCCATCGCTACTGACACCTATTGGTTGCTACTGGTTACCTCCGTGTACCGCAGAGTCCTGCTGCTGCTGACCGCGCTATCACCCATCTACTGCTGACCCGCTCTCCACGCCTTCACGTGTCCCGCTGGTCTACACTCCTGTCAGCATTGGATTATATCTCATCTACTACTCCTCTGCTGGATCATCTCCACTCTCCTGGGTCCTCCTTGAGTCCAGTTCCACGTGTTACTGATTCCTGTGGATTCGTGTCCCTGTTGGTCTACTTATCTGTGCGCTGCACCTACTAGACCGCTGCCTCATCTATCCTGGGACTTCTCATCCAGCCGGCCTCCTGCCGCTCAGGTATCGCTGCACTCCTATCTGACTGCCTGCTTCTGAACCACGGTATGCATACTTCTCATTGACTGTGCTGGTGTATTGCATATCTTGCTGGACTGTGTTGGTTCTCCTCTGGAGTCTGCTATCCGCTGAGTCTATTGCCATCATTGACTGTGTTAACTTGTGCTGGACTACTTCAAGAGACTTTCTATATTTGCAGACCTGTTCAGTCATTTATATATATATTGTGCATGTTACTGTGGATCGTGTATAAGGTGCCTGTGTATATCCTGTGTTGCAGTCTCTCCCCGTGCACCTCCTCACATATATATTCAGTGGTACAACTTGCTAGTAGCAGACCACTGATCCCTGTTTCCGGTATCACCTGTTCCAGTATCCTCTCACATAGCAGTGGTACAACTTGCTATCGCAGACCACTGACTCCCCGGATACCTCCACTTGGATTCCATTCCTTCACTCAGACAGCGGTACCACTTGCTATCCGCAGACCGCTGACTCTCATCACCTCCTCGTTTCTGTTGGACATTCCCCCTCACTATAGCAGTGGTACAACTTGCTATCGCAGACCACTGACTACCTTCACGTGTCCTTGTCCTACAGTTCCTCGTGTACTATTACCTCCATACTACCAGTGCTGCTAGTCATAGACTTTCACGAGCATCCCATCATCTGCTGCTTCCTGTTCCGTGATCACCCAGCTACCAGAGTACCCTATTACCATCTACATTGCTCTGGTAAGCCTACCACCTGGTGATCCCTGGGTAAAGACTCCTAGTGCCCGTGACACTATCCATTATTGGCCTGCATATCTGTGCTGAGCAAGTCTCTACCAAGCAGCGCCACACATACCGTTATATAGACTTTGTTGGATACGCTGCATACCTATTGGGATCAAGTTCCTCTGTGCTCTCAGTGTCTGCATCCTATTATCTTTGTATGCTTCCACTCATCAACACTTGTACACTTCCTCACCTATTAAGCAGTGGTACAACTTGCTATACGCAGACCACTGACTTCCCCGCTACCTACCTGCACCTGGACAAGTCTTCTCACTATAAGCAGTGGTACAACTTGCTATACGCAGACCACTGACTTCCCTGCTACCTCCCTGCATCTACTCACGTCCATCCTGATCTCCGTGTTCAAATCTGCCTGTCCACTATATCAGCTAGTCGCTGATTCATTGACCAAAGATTGCTGCAAGTCACTGACTTTCCTATTATTTATTGGCATTCTCTCTCCATCTGCTGTGATATCTGTTCCGCTAGTCACCCCGCTACCAGAGGACCGTTGTGTGAACTTCAATACTCTGGTAAGCCCAGTCATCTGGTGATTTCCTGGGCAAGACTCCTAGTGCCCGTGACAGCAACGCTGGGATGTAAAGTAGCCAATCTATGACATAGGAACACATGGCAAGGTAACCCAGTGACCTTTACCTGTTTGATCTGTTTTAGACCTGGTGATTTTGCACTGAACGTATTCGGCATGCAGCACTATGTGTTTGGCTAGGAGAGGAGAACCCATGGAAACCCTGGACTGGGAGACCAATTCACTAACTCTGAAAGCCCCATGGCATGCCATTGAAAAAGCCATACTAAAAAGGGATATCTCGTACTGATCAGAGGCCACTTCACCCAATATAGCGACAATTCTACCCAATATATTAAGGTCTATTGGCCTTCTTCTATCTGATAACGTGGGCCTCAACTTAGCCCAACCTTTAAGAGCTTTCTTTATGATTAAAGATTTGGTGGGATGCTGCTATCCCTGTATTTTTGTCATGAATGAGATGCCTGCAAGCATGGATTCCATAGATGTTTTGGAAAACCCTTCAATGTATTGGCTCCACATGAATTCCACCATGCCGTCAGATTGGTCAACAGCATTGTTGCCTTGAGATGCTAACAAAAGTGACCATCGCTGCCACGCCAATCGGTATTTTTTTTTTAGTGGACGGGGTACAGGGACGTTCCCGCAAGGATCGATGACCATCTGCCAAACCTAAAACGGACATGGTAAACCATTGGGCCGTGCGTGAGGGGCAAGGGTTCTAAAACGACGCCAGTTGAAACAAGATAACAAGTCCACAATGCTGTCGTCTACCCCAGGAATGTGGCGAGCACGAAAGTTTATGTCATATTCCAGGCAACGCAAAACTAATACGCAAAGCAAATTAACCACCGGTGATGATGAGGCGCTTTGCTTATTTATTGCCTGGGCTACTAAGATTGTTGCACCAAAACACTATGTTACATCCGCTAAGTCTCGGAGCCCATAATTCTAGAGCCACAATGATGGGGAATAATTCCAACACTAGTAGATTGTGTGTCAAACCTTTGACCTTTCATGAATGATGGAACGGAGAGGCACGCCATTCACCCTGATAGAACGCCCCGAAACCCTTAGCTCCTGCTGCATCTGTGTGCAAATCAATCTCTTTAGTAGGGTGGGAGAAACGGACCGAAGAGGGCTAAAGCAAAGAACCAGCTGCAGAAAGATCACTGGGCTAGACACCGGGGTCAAATGGAGGGGTAGAGGAGGATCCCAGAATGAACTGTAGCCGACTCACCTCCAGCTGGAAACCTGTCAGGAGGCAAAGGAAAGGGCCCGGGAGAGAGGGAGACAGCAACCTGGCCGGGCGCCCTCTGCTCGGATGTTGAAACCCGATCATGCGGAAATGGTGTAATGTAATTATCTACATTATAAGGCTTGGGG
Organism: Mixophyes fleayi; assembly: GCF_038048845.1. Taxonomy (NCBI): domain Eukaryota; kingdom Metazoa; phylum Chordata; class Amphibia; order Anura; family Limnodynastidae; genus Mixophyes; species Mixophyes fleayi. The sequence goes on along the minus strand of NC_134403.1, from coordinate 114,395,334 downwards.
GAAGCCACACAGCGTTGGGGGGGGGGTGGAAATGAGCACGGATAACCATCTCCAAACAAGACCGCTAAAAGGGGGTTGTAGGGGAGTGATGCCGCTAATGCCAGGGTTAAAATGCGTAGAAGTGGAGGGCTGTCACGGTTGGCGTATGTGAAATTCATCATCATCAACTTTTATTTATATAGCGCCAGCAGATTCCATAGCGCTTTACAATTGGAAAATTGATCCCTAGGCTCTGCTGAACATGGCTAAGCCCACCCATAGGCGCGGAGTCTAACAGGCAGGTGGTTTTCACCAGGAACCCCTGCAAGGAGGTATGGGCTTAGCGGCACCAAACCTGCAGGTCGTGGTCCTGTGAGTGGGTGAAAGGCAGAATGGTGTGGAGGAGCCAGATAACACAGGTAGAGATAGAGCCCACCGGTAAATGGTATGAGAACAGGAACACTAGAGATCAGAGTGATGGGCAGCGACAAGGAGAATAGATGTCCTGAGCTGTCACGATGTGGTACACTGAAGATGGTAATAGTAGTTCTGAAGCAGCAGTAGTTCAACAGAGGCCACAGACTGAGAGCAGGCTGGAATAGCGAAGGCAACTCAGAATAGCAGCTGATGAGTCACAGGTGTAATAGCAGCTCTGAGGAGCAGCGAAGAGAGAACCGGAGCTGCTGTCACAATGAAATACACTGGAGATGGCAATAGTAGTACTGGAGCAGCGATGGTTCAACACAGGCCACAGACTGAGAGCAGGCTGGAATAGCAAAGGCAACTCAGAATAACAGCTGATGAGTCACAGGTGTAATAGCAGCTCTAAGGAGCAGCGAAGAGAGAACCGGAGCTGCCACGATGAAATACACTGGAGATGGCAATAGTAGTACTGGAGCAGCGATGATTCAACACAGGCCACAGACTGAGAGCAGGCTGGAATAGCGAAGGCAACTCGGAATAGCAGCTGATGAGTCACAGGTGTAATAGCAGCTCTGAGGAGCAGCGAAGAGAGAACCGGAGCTGCCACAATGAAATACACTGGAGATGGCAATAGTAGTACTGGAGCAGCGATGGTTCAACACAGACCACAAACTGAGAGCAGGCTGGAACAACGGAGATCCACAAGGAGAACAGGAACCAGAACCACAGGCTACAGGAAGTGAGCTTGAAGAACAGGCATCAGACAGGTGAATCCAGGAGGTTTAAATAGTGCTCCAGAAATGCTCAGCCAATGACAAGAGGAGGGAGGTCCAGAAGTGCAATAGCCTTGCACCTGTGCCGAACTGAGTAGAGCTGAATGAATGAATGAATGAATGGAATTGTCTGATGCTGCAACATGGTAGTTTCCAGATAAATGAAATGCGGGTAACGGGACAGGTACTACTTGCGGGACCGAAGCGTTTCAAGGGCACTGAAAAAAACAGGACATGCGCAAGAATAAAGTGGCCCAAATGCTCACCTGAGGGTGCTGAGCCCGTCCTGGAGGGAGGAACAATGGGATCCCAGATGATGGGGCTAGACCCCTATAAGGGGAATGGCCAGCGCCTTCATGAGTGGAGATCGGGATGATCTTACCGGGGAGGCTCCTGAAAATGTCTGTACCAGAGGAGGAGCTAACCGGAAGCCTGGCTGAGGGGGACAGGGGTGAAACCCTGCGGTACCTTGTAGCCGCAGGTGGGGGGGGGGGCGCTGCCGCCGGAATTCTCCGAGGGGCAGGGATGTTCTGGTGCCCGGAACCTACCTAATGTGGATGGACGCAGACCGCTGGCTGCGGAGGACAGGGCGGGGTCATGTGACCTCTCGAGACACGAGAGGGAGCCAAACTGAGAGCCGAGGAGGGATCCCTCGCTGCAGGGGAAAAAGTTAAGCCTGGCCTGGCTGGGGGTGGAAGAGCTGACCGCAGCAGGGGAGGGGTGGAGACGGAAGTGGAGGGAGCATCCAAAAATCTAGCCAGGACAGCCCTGGCTCTCTTGCGACGAGGCATGCTGGCTGAGTGGAAAAGAAGGATGGAGGAGAAAAGGGATAAAGGGGAGGATGAAGGGGATGAGGGGAGAAAAGAGGTAGGGACGGAAGGGCGGATAATGAGAGAGGGGGAGAGAAAGGAGGGGTGGAGAAGGAGGAGGTGAAAATAGGGGAGAGAAAGGCAGAAGAAAGGAAATAAGGGAAAAAACAAAGTAGGGGGAGAAGGAAGAGGACAGACAAAAACACAGGGAGAATAACAAGGCACAAAAAAAAAGCCAAACACACATACTGAGCCTGAACAAGGAGACCAGCCAGCAAACTGGATCCAGGAAATCAGAGGATCCCCTGATGGAGCAGAGGAGTTACATAGCTGCAGCCCAGTAACACCTCCCTTGCTCCCCATGGGCTGTTGTGGTTGAAGACCTGCACTATAGGGTAAGTACTTCTGTCAATCACTTGCATTCTTTTAACTACGTTCGTCCTATACAGCCTGTCACGGGCACTAGGAGTCTTTACCCAGTATCACCCGCTGATGGTCTTATCAGAGCAGTAGAGTTGGTATATGATACTCTGATGGCAGGGTGATAATGGAACTGGAAACAGCAGATGGTTAGAGAATGCTCAGAAAGTCTATGACTAGCAGCACTGGTAAACAATAGGTAACTGAACACGAGGATCTGGATGGACAAGGACACGTGAGGGTAGTCAGTGGTCTGCGCATGGCAAGTTGTACCACTGCTATACTGAGAAGAATGTCCAGGAGTAATAAGGAGGTGGAAGTCAGCGGTCTGCGTATAGCAAGTTGTACCGCTGTCTGTAGTGAAGGAATGGAATCCAGGTGAAGGTAACGGGGAAGTCAGTGGTCTGCGTGTAGCAAGTTGTACCACTGCTTATGTGAGAGGATATATGCAACTGGTGACACAGGGAAACAGGAATCAGTGGTCTGCCTCTAGCAAGTTGTACCACTGAATATATATGTGAGGAAGGACACGAGGAGATAAATGCTATGCAGAGTCTACACGGGTACACTGAACTTGATCCCACGTTGAACTGCACACAATAATAATAATGAATGAACAGCACTGCACAGATAAACAAAGTCACTAGAATAGTCCAGCAAAAGGAAACACAGTCAATAATAGCAATAGTCTCAGAGGATGGAAACTCCGGAGGAGAACAACTCAGTCCAGATGGATATGCAATACACCAGCACAGTCAATGAGAAGTATGCATACCATGGTTCAGATGAGCAGGCTGTTAGAGATAGCTGCAGGGATACCTGAGCGGCAGGGAACTGACGAGATGAGAAGTCCTTGCAGAATGGAAGTGGCAGGTAGGTGCAGCGCACTGTAGGTAGGCCAGCAAGGGCGACAAAATACTCAGGAAGCAGTAGTATATCGAATAGAACAGCAGGAGACCACGGGAGTGCTGAAGCGATGTAGCAGAGCTGGAAGCCGAGGAGCGTAGACTCGATGCTTAACAGGCAAGTTGACACAAATGGACACACTGTAGAAGCAGTAGGCAGCGGGCCAGCTGACGGCAGGTGGAATGCAGACTGGAGCGCTGAGACGAGCAGGACTCTGTAGACACGCTGAAGTAGCTAACAGGAATCAGCTGGAACAGTAGCGATGTAACACAGGAGAGTTGGAGAGATCTGTAACTTGTTAGACACACGGAGGCAGCGGATAGGAATCAGCTGCTGGAGTCACGATGAAACACAGGAGAGTTTGCAGTAATCTGTAACTGTAGATATACGGAGGCAGCGGATAGGAATCAGCTGCTGGAGTCACGATGAAACACAGGAGAGTTTGCAGTAATCTGTAACTGTAGATATACGGAGGCAGCGGATAGGAATCAGCTGCTGGAGTCACGATGAAACACAGAAGAGTTTGCAGTAATCTGTAACTGTAGATATACGGAGGCAGCGGATAGGAATCAGCTGCTGAAGTCACTAGGAACACGAGGAGTAGAAGTGGTCTGGAAGCCACAAACGGCAAACAGGAATCAGCATAGGCTGAACACACGAGGAGGCACTGGAACACCTTCAGAGACTCATGAGGAATGAGACTCCAAGATCAGGCCACGTGGTATTGACCACAGGTGCTTAATATATTGAGTGTTGCCTGATCAGCCAATTAAGTTAAAGGAACAGAACTGAAGGTTAAAAGGGACTGCACATGCGCAGTACCTCATAATAATGGACGGACACGGTTCCTAGCTACCTTAGAAGTAGCACTCACAGTCCGGTGAGTGACAGTACCCCCCCTTTTAAAGGTGGGCACAGAACACCTGGAACCGGGTTTGTCCGGAAATTTGGTATAGAACTTTTTCAAGAGGGCTGGAGCGTTGAGATCTTCAGCTTTGATCCATGAACGCTCCTCAGGACCAAAGCCTTTCCAATGCACGAGGAAACGAAGAACTCCTCGCGAAATTTTAGCATCCAAAACCTGAGTAATCTCAAAGTCTTCCTCCTGATGAACTTGAAGTGGCCGAGGTGCTGAAGAAGGGACCGAGAAACGGTTGATGATGAGAGGTTTGAGCAAGGAAACATGGAAGGCGTTGGAAATACGAAGACTCTTGGGAAGTAAAAATTTGAAGCAAACTGGATTTATAACTTGAATGATCCTATATGGACCAATAAAACGGGGAGCAAATTTCATGGATGGAACCTTCAAACGAATATTCTTAGTAGATAGCCACACCCGGTCTCCAACTTTCAATGGTGGAATAGCCCGTCTCTTTTTGTCCGCAAAAGACTTATATCTGGCAGATGTCTTCTTTAAACAGGTTTTTACCTGAGCCCAAATATTTTTGAAAGTTTGACACAAAGTCTCAACAGCAGGAACTTGGGTAGGTGGGAGGGCAGGAAATTCCGGGAAAGACGGATGGTGACCGTAAACCACAAAGAATGGAGTTTTAGATGATGACTCATGGTACATGTTGTTATGAGCGAATTCAGCCCAAGGAAGTAATTCTACCCAGTTGTCTTGATTGGCTGACGAGAACATCCTTAAGAAAGTCTCAAGATCTTGGTTGACTCTTTCAGTTTGTCCGTTCGATTGAGGATGGTAGGAAGATGAGAGTGCTAATCGTATGCCCAAGGTCTTGCAAAGGGCCCGCCAGAATCTGGAAACGAATTGTACTCCTCTATCTGACACGATCTCGGACGGACATCCATGGATACGGAAAATTTCTCTAATGAAATTTTCAGCCAGGGTAGAAGAAGGTAAACCAGACAAGGGAACGAAATGCGCCATCTTCGAAAATCTATCCACCACTACCCAAATGGTGTTGCAATTCTTACTAGGAGGAAGCTCAGTAACAAAGTCCATATTAATATGGGTCCAAGGCTTAGATGGAATGGGTAGTGGCTGAAGCAACCCCGCTGGAGTTCTGCGGGGGGTCTTGAACTGGGAGCATAAATCGCATGCCGCGATAAACTCTTTGACATCTCTCCTCATAGAAGGCCACCAATAACTTCGAGAGAGGATTTCAAAGGTCTTGCGTTCACCAGCGTGTCCAGAGAAACGAGAAGAGTGAAACCATGAAAGGATTTTTTTCCTAAGAGCAGGAGGCACGAGGGTCTTCCCAAATGGTAGCACTTTAGTGGAAGAAGCAGCCAGAGAAACACATTTGGGGTCTAATATAAAGTGGTTAGGACTCTCTTCAACGTCTGAGGACGCCACAAAGGCTCGAGATAGAGTGTCTGCTTTTTTATTCTTTGCAGCTGGTTTGAAGGTTATGATTAGATCAAAACGGGAAAAGAAAAGAGACCATCTTGCCTGACGAGGATTTAAACATTGAGCAGACTGTAGGTATGACAAATTTTTATGATCCGTAAAAATTGTCACCGGATGACGAGCTCCCTCTAACAAATATCTCCACTCCTCCAATGCTACTTTAATAGTCAGCAACTCCTTGTCCCCGATGGTGTAATTCTTCTCCGCAGGCAGAAGACCCCGAGAGTAAAAGGCACAAGGATGGAATTTTTGTTGCTCCGATTTCTGGGAGAGAATGGCTCCTAAAGCAACATTAGAGGCGTCTACTTCTTGGAAGAAGGGAAGCGTCACATCAGGCTGTCGAAGGATGGGAGCAGAGGAGAAGGACTCTTTAAGAAATTGAAAGGCTTGGAGAGCCTCAGATGACCATTGCTTAGTATTGGCCCCTTTGCGAGTTAGAGCCACAATGGGAGATGCAATTGAAGAGAAGTCTTGAATGAAGCTTCTATAGTAGTTGGCAAAGCCTAAATAACGCTGAATGGCACGAAGAATAGTTGGCTGAGGCCAAAGTAACACAGCATTCACCTTTTCTGGATCCATTTGTAGACCAACTCCGGAAACAATATAACCCAAAAATGGAATCTGGGGCAACTGAAATGAACATTTTTCTAATTTACAGAATAATGAATTTTTCCGGAGTCTGGAAAGAACTTCGGCCACTTGTTGGTGATGTGAAGGCAGGTCTTGGGAAAAGATGAGTATGTCCTCCAGATATACTACGACACATACATATAACAAGTCCCGAAAGATCTCGTTAATGAAGCCCTGGAAAACAGCAGGGGCATTACATAACCCGAAGGGCATTACTAAGTATTCATAATGCCCATCTCTGGTGTTAAAAGCTGTTTTCCATTCGTCACCGGACCTGATTCTAATCAAGTTGTAGGCACCACGAAGATCCAACTTAGTAAAAATCCGGGCTCCCTTGATCCAATCAAACAACTCAGTAATCAGAGGAATGGGATACCGATTTTTGATAATGATAGCATTAAGTCCACGAAAATCTATGCAGGGGCGTAATGATCCATCTTTCTTCTTCACGAAGAAGAACCCAGCTCCAGCGGGAGAAGTAGAAGGTCGAATAAATCCTCGCTGGAGATTCTCTTGGATGTATTCAGCAGTAGCCTGAGTCTCAGGTAATGAAAGTGGATACACACGACCCCTAGGTGGAGTCTTGCCAGGTAACAGGTCAATCGGACAATCCCATGAACGATGAGGGGGAAGACGTTCAGACTGAGCTTTATCAACGACGTCGGCAAATGAAGCATACTGAGGAGGAAGTCCCGGTGAGGAAGGTGAAATGGAGGTTTGCTGTATTTTACGAGGAACAACACGAGAAAGACAATGTTGGTGACATTCAGGTCCCCAAGACGTAACTTGAGGAGTGCACCAGTCAATCTGGGGAGAATGACATTGAAGCCATGGAAGGCCTAAAACAATCGGACTTGTAGTAACAGGAAGGATTAAAAACGAAATTTCTTCTCGTTGTAGAACACCAATCTGAAGGGTCACTGAAGACGTACTTTGGGTGATGAGACCGTTGATAATACGTGATCCATCGATAGCAGTCACCGTAACAGGAGTCTTCAGGGTAATCACTGGTAGGGACCATTGATTTACAAGGGATTCAGAAATGAAATTTCCCGCAGCTCCTGAATCAATCAGAGCTTGGGACTCAAAAGACTTAGTAGCAAATGAAATGGTAACGTCAAATGCACAGATTTTTTATTTCGTAGAAGATGGAGAGGACTCCAGGGACCCTAACTTCACCTCTCCAGAACTAGTTAGGGCCTGGTATTTCCCGATTTTTTGGGGCATGACTGGAGCATATGTGTGGCATCAGCACAATAGATACAAAGTCTATTCTTAATTCTTCGATTCCTCTCTGCAGAGGTTAGTTTGGAACGTCCAATCTCCATCGGTATTACCGGAGGTGAAGCAGGACGAATTTGAGAAGTGGGACGAAGAGATGTTTTAGCTGAAGTAGTTCTCTCAGAGTCCCTCTCACGAAATCTGAGATCCACACGATGACAAAGAGAAATCAAATCTTCTAAAGACGTAGGGAGTTCTTGAGTAGTCAGTGCATCTTTAATTTTGTCCGAGAGCCCCTGCCAGAAGGCGGCAATTAACGCTTCAGTGTTCCACTGAAGCTCAGAGGCTAAGATCCTAAATTGAATGACGTACTGTCCTACTGTACGAGAACCCTGTCGTAAACGAAGAATGCTGGAGGCAGCGGAAATAACACGACCTGGTTCATCGAATACATTACGAAACATGGAAATAAATTTGGCACTATCCTGTAACAACGGATCATTTCTTTCCCACAGAGGGGAAGCCCATGCTAGAGCTTATCCGGAGAATAATGAGATGAGATAGGCCACTCTGGAACGATGAGTAGAAAAGTTTTAAGGTTGGAGCTCAAAATGTACTGAGCATTGGTTGAGGAAACCTCTACATGTTTTGGGATCTCCATCATACTTTGACGGAGTTGGCAGGTGACGCGTGGAAGCCGTAGACACCTGGGATGGCACTGGGGAAACGGAGGAAGGCACAGGAGCATCAACAGTAGCTGTGATATTCTGCACCGACGTTCTTTGGGAGGCTAACGCCTGGTAACACCGCAGCAAATGCCGTTGGCGAACTTCCTGTTGCTCAATACGAGTAACCAGATGCTGCAGCATCTCTTTAGCTGTGGGTTCCGAATCTGGGTCTGTCATGGCCTGATCTTACTGTCACGGGCACTAGGAGTCTTTACCCAGTATCACCCGCTGATGGTCTTATCAGAGCAGTAGAGTTGGTATATGATACTCTGATGGCAGGGTGATAATGGAACTGGAAACAGCAGATGGTTAGAGAATGCTCAGAAAGTCTATGGCTAGCAGCACTGGTAAACAATAGGTAACTGAACACGAGGATCTGGATGGACAAGGACACGTGAGGGTAGTCAGTGGTCTGCGCACGGCAAGTTGTACCACTGCTATAGTGAGAAGAATGTCCAGGAGTAATAAGGAGGTGGAAGTCAGCGGTCTGCGTATAGCAAGTTGTACCGCTGTCTGTAGTGAAGGAATGGAATCCAGGTGAAGGTAACGGGGAAGTCAGTGGTCTGCGAGTAGCAAGTTGTACCACTGCTTATGTGAGAGGATATATGCAACTGGTGACACAGGGAAACAGGAATCAGTGGTCTGCCTCTAGCAAGTTGTACCACTGAATATATATGTGAGGAAGGACACGAGGAGATAAATGCTATGCAGAGTCTACACGGGTACACTGAACTTGATCCCACGTTGAACTGCACACAATAATAATAATGAATGAACAGCACTGCACAGATAAACAAAGTCACTAGAATAGTCCAGCAAAAGGAAACACAGTCAATAATAGCAATAGTCTCAGAGGATGGAAACTCCGGAGGAGAACAACTCAGTCCAGATGGATATGCAATACACCAGCACAGTCAATGAGAAGTATGCATACCGTGGTTCAGATGAGCAGGCTGTTAGAGATAGCTGCAGGGATACCTGAGCGGGAGGGAACTGACGAGATGAGAAGTCCTTGCAGAATGGAAGCGACAGGTAGGTGCAGCGCACTGTAGGTAGGCCAGCAAGGACGACAAAATACTCAGGAAGCAGTAGTATATCGAATAGAACAGCAGGAGACCACGGGAGAGCTGAAGCGATGTAGCAGAGCTGGAAGCCGAGGAGCGTAGACTCGATGCTTAACAGGCAAGTTGACACAAATGGACACACTGTAGAAGCAGTAGGCAGCGGGTCAGCTGACGGCAGGTGGAATGCAGACTGGAGCGCTGAGACGAGCAGGACTCTGTAGACACGCTGAAGTAGCTAACAGGAATCAGCTGGAACAGTAGCGATGTAACACAGGAGAGTTGGAGAGATCTGTAACTTGTTAGACACACGGAGGCAGCGGATAGGAATCAGCTGCTGGAGTCACGATGAAACACAGGAGAGTTTGCAGTAATCTGTAACTGTAGATATACGGAGGCAGCGGATAGGAATCAGCTGCTGGAGTCACGATGAAACACAGGAGAGTTTGCAGTAATCTGTAACTGTAGATATACGGAGGCAGCGGATAGGAATCAGCTGCTGGAGTCACGATGAAACACAGAAGAGTTTGCAGTAATCTGTAACTGTAGATATACGGAGGCAGCGGATAGGAATCAGCTGCTGAAGTCACTAGGAACACGAGGAGTAGAAGTGGTCTGGAAGCCACAAACGGCAAACAGGAATCAGCATAGGCTGAACACACGAGGAGGCACTGGAACACCTTCAGAGACTCATGAGGAATGAGACTCCAAGATCAGGCCACGTGGTATTGACCACAGGTGCTTAATATATTGAGTGTTGCCTGATCAGCCAATTAAGTTAAAGGAACAGAACTGAAGGTTAAAAGGGACTGCACATGCGCAGTACCTCATAATAATGGACGGACACGGTTCCTAGCTACCTTAGAAGTAGCACTCACAGTCCGGTGAGTGACAGTACCCCCCCTTTTAAAGGTGGGCACAGAACACCTGGAACCGGGTTTGTCCGGAAATTTGGTATAGAACTTTTTCAAGAGGGCTGGAGCGTTGAGATCTTCAGCTTTGATCCATGAACGCTCCTCAGGACCAAAGCCTTTCCAATGCACGAGGAAACGAAGAACTCCTCGCGAAATTTTAGCATCCAAAACCTGAGTAATCTCAAAGTCTTCCTCCTGATGAACTTGAAGTGGCCGAGGTGCTGAAGAAGGGACCGAGAAACGGTTGATGATGAGAGGTTTGAGCAAGGAAACATGGAAGGCGTTGGAAATACGAAGACTCTTGGGAAGTAAAAATTTGAAGCAAACTGGATTTATAACTTGAATGATCCTATATGGACCAATAAAACGGGGAGCAAATTTCATGGATGGAACCTTCAAACGAATATTCTTAGTAGATAGCCACACCCGGTCTCCAACTTTCAATGGTGGAATAGCCCGTCTCTTTTTGTCCGCAAAAGACTTATATCTGGCAGATGTCTTCTTTAAACAGGTTTTTACCTGAGCCCAAATATTTTTGAAAGTTTGACACAAAGTCTCAACAGCAGGAACTTGGGTAGGTGGGAGGGCAGGAAATTCCGGGAAAGACGGATGGTGACCGTAAACCACAAAGAATGGAGTTTTAGATGATGACTCATGGTACATGTTGTTATGAGCGAATTCAGCCCAAGGAAGTAATTCTACCCAGTTGTCTTGATTGGCTGACGAGAACATCCTTAAGAAAGTCTCAAGATCTTGGTTGACTCTTTCAGTTTGTCCGTTCGATTGAGGATGGTAGGAAGATGAGAGTGCTAATCGTATGCCCAAGGTCTTGCAAAGGGCCCGCCAGAATCTGGAAACGAATTGTACTCCTCTATCTGACACGATCTCGGACGGACATCCATGGATACGGAAAATTTCTCTAATGAAATTTTCAGCCAGGGTAGAAGAAGGTAAACCAGACAAGGGAACGAAATGCGCCATCTTCGAAAATCTATCCACCACTACCCAAATGGTGTTGCAATTCTTACTAGGAGGAAGCTCAGTAACAAAGTCCATATTAATATGGGTCCAAGGCTTAGATGGAATGGGTAGTGGCTGAAGCAACCCCGCTGGAGTTCTGCGGGGGGTCTTGAACTGGGAGCATAAATCGCATGCCGCGATAAACTCTTTGACATCTCTCCTCATAGAAGGCCACCAATAACTTCGAGAGAGGATTTCAAAGGTCTTGCGTTCACCAGCGTGTCCAGAGAAACGAGAAGAGTGAAACCATGAAAGGATTTTTTTCCTAAGAGCAGGAGGCACGAGGGTCTTCCCAAATGGTAGCACTTTAGTGGAAGAAGCAGCCAGAGAAACACATTTGGGGTCTAATATAAAGTGGTTAGGACTCTCTTCAACGTCTGAGGACGCCACAAAGGCTCGAGATAGAGTGTCTGCTTTTTTATTCTTTGCAGCTGGTTTGAAGGTTATGATTAGATCAAAACGGGAAAAGAAAAGAGACCATCTTGCCTGACGAGGATTTAAACATTGAGCAGACTGTAGGTATGACAAATTTTTATGATCCGTAAAAATTGTCACCGGATGACGAGCTCCCTCTAACAAATATCTCCACTCCTCCAATGCTACTTTAATAGTCAGCAACTCCTTGTCCCCGATGGTGTAATTCTTCTCCGCAGGCAGAAGACCCCGAGAGTAAAAGGCACAAGGATGGAATTTTTGTTGCTCCGATTTCTGGGAGAGAATGGCTCCTAAAGCAACATTAGAGGCGTCTACTTCTTGGAAGAAGGGAAGCGTCACATCAGGCTGTCGAAGGATGGGAGCAGAGGAGAAGGACTCTTTAAGAAATTGAAAGGCTTGGAGAGCCTCAGATGACCATTGCTTAGTATTGGCCCCTTTGCGAGTTAGAGCCACAATGGGAGATGCAATTGAAGAGAAGTCTTGAATGAAGCTTCTATAGTAGTTGGCAAAGCCTAAATAACGCTGAATGGCACGAAGAATAGTTGGCTGAGGCCAAAGTAACACAGCATTCACCTTTTCTGGATCCATTTGTAGACCAACTCCGGAAACAATATAACCCAAAAATGGAATCTGGGGCAACTGAAATGAACATTTTTCTAATTTACAGAATAATGAATTTTTCCGGAGTCTGGAAAGAACTTCGGCCACTTGTTGGTGATGTGAAGGCAGGTCTTGGGAAAAGATGAGTATGTCCTCCAGATATACTACGACACATACATATAACAAGTCCCGAAAGATCTCGTTAATGAAGCCCTGGAAAACAGCAGGGGCATTACATAACCCGAAGGGCATTACTAAGTATTCATAATGCCCATCTCTGGTGTTAAAAGCTGTTTTCCATTCGTCACCGGACCTGATTCTAATCAAGTTGTAGGCACCACGAAGATCCAACTTAGTAAAAATCCGGGCTCCCTTGATCCAATCAAACAACTCAGTAATCAGAGGAATGGGATACCGATTTTTGATAATGATAGCATTAAGTCCACGAAAATCTATGCAGGGGCGTAATGATCCATCTTTCTTCTTCACGAAGAAGAACCCAGCTCCAGCGGGAGAAGTAGAAGGTCGAATAAATCCTCGCTGGAGATTCTCTTGGATGTATTCAGCAGTAGCCTGAGTCTCAGGTAATGAAAGTGGATACACACGACCCCTAGGTGGAGTCTTGCCAGGTAACAGGTCAATCGGACAATCCCATGAACGATGAGGGGGAAGACGTTCAGACTGAGCTTTATCAACGACGTCGGCAAATGAAGCATACTGAGGAGGAAGTCCCGGTGAGGAAGGTGAAATGGAGGTTTGCTGTATTTTACGAGGAACAACACGAGAAAGACAATGTTGGTGACATTCAGGTCCCCAAGACGTAACTTGAGGAGTGCACCAGTCAATCTGGGGAGAATGACATTGAAGCCATGGAAGGCCTAAAACAATCGGACTTGTAGTAACAGGAAGGATTAAAAACGAAATTTCTTCTCGTTGTAGAACACCAATCTGAAGGGTCACTGAAGACGTACTTTGGGTGATGAGACCGTTGATAATACGTGATCCATCGATAGCAGTCACCGTAACAGGAGTCTTCAGGGTAATCACTGGTAGGGACCATTGATTTACAAGGGATTCAGAAATGAAATTTCCCGCAGCTCCTGAATCAATCAGAGCTTGGGACTCAAAAGACTTAGTAGCAAATGAAATGGTAACGTCAAATGCACAGATTTTTTATTTCGTAGAAGATGGAGAGGACTCCAGGGACCCTAACTTCACCTCTCCAGAACTAGTTAGGGCCTGGTATTTCCCGATTTTTTGGGGCATGACTGGAGCATATGTGTGGCATCAGCACAATAGATACAAAGTCTATTCTTAATTCTTCGATTCCTCTCTGCAGAGGTTAGTTTGGAACGTCCAATCTCCATCGGTATTACCGGAGGTGAAGCAGGACGAATTTGAGAAGTGGGACGAAGAGATGTTTTAGCTGAAGTAGTTCTCTCAGAGTCCCTCTCACGAAATCTGAGATCCACACGATGACAAAGAGAAATCAAATCTTCTAAAGACGTAGGGAGTTCTTGAGTAGTCAGTGCATCTTTAATTTTGTCCGAGAGCCCCTGCCAGAAGGCGGCAATTAACGCTTCAGTGTTCCACTGAAGCTCAGAGGCTAAGATCCTAAATTGAATGACGTACTGTCCTACTGTACGAGAACCCTGTCGTAAACGAAGAATGCTGGAGGCAGCGGAAATAACACGACCTGGTTCATCGAATACATTACGAAACATGGAAATAAATTTGGCACTATCCTGTAACAACGGATCATTTCTTTCCCACAGAGGGGAAGCCCATGCGAGAGCTTATCCGGAGAATAATGAGATGAGATAGGCCACTCTGGAACGATGAGTAGAAAAGTTTTAAGGTTGGAGCTCAAAATGTACTGAGCATTGGTTGAGGAAACCTCTACATGTTTTGGGATCTCCATCATACTTTGACGGAGTTGGCAGGTGAAGCGTGGAAGCCGTAGACACCTGGGATGGCACTGGGGAAACGGAGGAAGGCACAGGAGCATCAACAGTAGCTGTGATATTCTGCACCGACGTTCTTTGGGAGGCTAACGCCTGGTAACACCGCAGCAAATGCCGTTGGCGAACTTCCTGTTGCTCAATACGAGTAACCAGATGCTGCAGCATCTCTTTAGCTGTGGGTTCCGAATCTGGGTCTGTCATGGCCTGATCTTACTGTCACGGGCACTAGGAGTCTTTACCCAGTATCACCCGCTGATGGTCTTATCAGAGCAGTAGAGTTGGTATATGATACTCTGATGGCAGGGTGATAATGGAACTGGAAACAGCAGATGGTTAGAGAATGCTCAGAAAGTCTATGGCTAGCAGCACTGGTAAACAATAGGTAACTGAACACGAGGATCTGGATGGACAAGGACACGTGAGGGTAGTCAGTGGTCTGCGCACGGCAAGTTGTACCACTGCTATAGTGAGAAGAATGTCCAGGAGTAATAAGGAGGTGGAAGTCAGCGGTCTGCGTATAGCAAGTTGTACCGCTGTCTGTAGTGAAGGAATGGAATCCAGGTGAAGGTAACGGGGAAGTCAGTGGTCTGCGAGTAGCAAGTTGTACCACTGCTTATGTGAGAGGATATATGCAACTGGTGACACAGGGAAACAGGAATCAGTGGTCTGCCTCTAGCAAGTTGTACCACTGAATATATATGTGAGGAAGGACACGAGGAGATAAATGCTATGCAGAGTCTACACGGGTACACTGAACTTGATCCCACGTTGAACTGCACACAATAATAATAATGAATGAACAGCACTGCACAGATAAACAAAGTCACTAGAATAGTCCAGCAAAAGGAAACACAGTCAATAATAGCAATAGTCTCAGAGGATGGAAACTCCGGAGGAGAACAACTCAGTCCAGATGGATATGCAATACACCAGCACAGTCAATGAGAAGTATGCATACCGTGGTTCAGATGAGCAGGCTGTTAGAGATAGCTGCAGGGATACCTGAGCGGGAGGGAACTGACGAGATGAGAAGTCCTTGCAGAATGGAAGCGACAGGTAGGTGCAGCGCACTGTAGGTAGGCCAGCAAGGACGACAAAATACTCAGGAAGCAGTAGTATATCGAATAGAACAGCAGGAGACCACGGGAGAGCTGAAGCGATGTAGCAGAGCTGGAAGCCGAGGAGCGTAGACTCGATGCTTAACAGGCAAGTTGACACAAATGGACACACTGTAGAAGCAGTAGGCAGCGGGTCAGCTGACGGCAGGTGGAATGCAGACTGGAGCGCTGAGACGAGCAGGACTCTGTAGACACGCTGAAGTAGCTAACAGGAATCAGCTGGAACAGTAGCGATGTAACACAGGAGAGTTGGAGAGATCTGTAACTTGTTAGACACACGGAGGCAGCGGATAGGAATCAGCTGCTGGAGTCACGATGAAACACAGGAGAGTTTGCAGTAATCTGTAACTGTAGATATACGGAGGCAGCGGATAGGAATCAGCTGCTGGAGTCACGATGAAACACAGGAGAGTTTGCAGTAATCTGTAACTGTAGATATACGGAGGCAGCGGATAGGAATCAGCTGCTGGAGTCACGATGAAACACAGGAGAGTTTGCAGTAATCTGTAACTGTAGATATACGGAGGCAGCGGATAGGAATCAGCTGCTGAAGTCACTAGGAACACGAGGAGTAGAAGTGGTCTGGAAACCACAAACGGCAAACAGGAATCAGCATAGGCTGAACACACGAGGAGGCACTGGAACACCTTCAGAGACTCATGAGGAATGAGACTCCAAGATCAGGCCACGTGGTATTGACCACAGGTGCTTAATATAGGGAGTGTTGCCTGATCAGCCAATTAAGTTAAAGGAACAGAACTGAAGGTTAAAAGGGACTGCACATGCGCAGTACCTCATAATAATGGACGGACACGGTTCCTAGCTACCTTAGAAGTAGCACTCACAGTCCGATGAGTGACACAGCCTCACTTCAAATATTATTATTATTATTATCGTTTATTTGTAAGGCGCCACAAGGTTTCCGCAGCGCCGTACACAGTAAGAACAGTAGACTATACAGGGTAAAACAGTACAGAATAAACGCAAAGTACCAGTTCTCCAGAAACTCCAGGCAGGCAAATACAGTAGAGACGGAGCGGAAGAACAGGTATGGAGACAGAAAGGAAGGAGGGGCCCTGCTCATACGAGCTTACATCCTAAGGGAGGGTAAACAAATCAGGCACTGAAGGGAGCCAGTGAAGCAAAGGGGGGAGAAAAGGGGCCAGGGGAGAAACAGAGGAGATGAGAGGCTAAGTGGATGGTTGGTAGGCCTTGAGGAACAGGTGAGTTTTAAGTGCCCGCTTGAAGGAGCACAGATTGGGTGAGAGACGGATATTTTATTACAGCATCACCTCAAAATTCCACGATTTCCTAACAAGATGTCTGTTTTTAGTAGTTTATAAAATGATAGCTAAAATCTGATTGGTTGCTATGAATTTCAGCACTATGTACCATGTTTAAAAAGAAGCACTAAGCAGTTAGACCCATTTCACCCTTCTTCTTATACTCCATATCAAAATTGTATTTACCTGAGATCTAGTGTTTTCAACGTCCAGTGAGTACCATAAGATTTTGCTTGTGTCTACCATGCACCTTTCTTCTTCTGCTTGCTCTTGCTTAAGAATGGGTCTTCAGAAGCAAAGATTGTCGCACAATGTCTGCCACACACGCAAGTGAACAGCAGCCAGCAGAGTAGAGCTGGACATGCATTGACATTCATTATTTTCAGATTAAAATATCTGTCGCAGCAAATGCCTCCCAAAGCATTCATTCAAAACCTGCTGCTTTGCCCCACACGTTTGTTTGAGCATAATCTCATTAAATTCTGTGTTATGGTGCACAGCATAATTAAGCACTTTTCACCTCAATTCTATTATCTGTGATAACAAACCTCTATTTTCAGTGTCAAGCAAAATTCTCTAGAACACTAAAAAGCCTGGAGGAGATGAGGAAACCATGACAACGTGGAGGAGCAGCATCACCCAGTACAATGATAGCTCAGTTCTTCTCTCATGCTTAAATCAACTTCTGCCACATATGCAGTATATCATCTTAGCAACCAAAATAGTACATTTGTTGTACATTTTATGGATACCTTTTCCAGGATGCATAGTGCATACACATGCTGTATATGCCATAGAATAGAACATTGCATCCAAATTGCACACATAAATATAATCAACCTGATCACAACTTGCATTAGATTTCATGTGCCTAACTTGTGCGCACATACGCCTGTATTCATATCCAAGTGGATCTGAATATATACGTTTCCATCTGAATCTGGGTATAAGTACGCTCTGGCTAAACGTTACTTACCGTATATATAGACAGAAAGAACAGACTGCAGCATATGCACATGCAAATGTGCAATATAAAGTCCCACCAGAATGCATGCAAAAAAAGTTTTATAAAATAAATTAACAGCGTTTAATACTATAATAATTAATAAAGATATGTGTTTTAAAAATATATATTTTTTTTACATTAAATATGTAAATCAGGATGTTCTTAACCCATACTGTACATATGATGTATTTTTTATAGTTTTTCTTCCTTGCATACACATGTTCTTTGCTATATAGTGGCACACATAAGTGTAGTTTTTAATACAAAGACTATGCCGTGACAGTCATCACTATCAGTGCAAATGATACAGCTAAAAACATGGGCTTAAGAGAAACCCAGAACTTGGCACGCCTTCTGCATTCATTGATGTAAGTCCTGTTCTGGTGCATGCGCAAGGCTACTTTATATAAGATATGCAAATGGACTTGCATTCAAAGATGATTAATGCCCAATATGCAGAAAAAAGCAGTGTCATAGAAAAAAAATTAACATGACTCTGTTCTGTGAAAGATAATAAAGAAGCAATTCATAAGGAACGGGTGCATATGGTAAGGGTGCTGTAACCAAATGCAACCAGTCAGATACTTGCTTTTCATTTTCTGTAATGCAATAGAAATGACAATTACAGTCTGAGATATTGCTATTGACCACATGCTGTTTCTAATAAGGTGTAATACAATATTGTTAACAATAAAAATCTATATGTAAAATTACCACTTTCCACTCCCTATTTTAAACTGATTAGTTAAAATAGATCTAACTGGGTTGCAATTCACCTGTGAAAAGATCCAATAACACACATTCTTATTTGTGCGAATTAGTTCATTGATCTATAATTTCTGATGTCCAAATAATTTCCAATTCGCTAATTACTCCCTAGGACAATGGCTTACTAAATAGTGAGACAACTATTCACAGGGACAACTGCAGGGATTTCTGTGAGCAGCTGTCATCAGAAGCAAGAGGGTGGCAAAGGATTAATTGCAAGGAGAAGAATAGTGTTTGAACAGTGAATGTTGAGGTTAAGCTATGGCAGTGGCACTTACAACAACAAAAAAATCAAGACATAACTTTAGAGTCCATAAGCAGGGCAGGTATCAAACCATTATGGAATTATAGTGATTTGTAGACAAGTAAATAACCCTATCACATAACATGTTGTGATTTAAGACCTGCAATGTGCACATTTTATTCTCTAATTATATTACTATGACATTTAGTTATCAGATCACATCTGCATTGTTCTCCCTATATTTAAACAAAAAAGACTAAACAAGACATGGTAAAATATCCTATACGTTAAGTTTCACTATTTCATTCAAAGGTGAACTATAACCATACTTACCAACTTTTTGGAGTTGGTGTCCGGGAGCCTCCCTGGGGCAGGTGGGCGTGCAGGAGGGCGGGGCTCCGAAATCGCCTCATTTTGGCCCCATCCCAGTGCCGTAATGATGCAAAATGCGTCATTTTACAGAAGGGGCGGGGCCAAATGCTGCGATTCTAGGAGAATTGTACATTTTACAGCCGTAGCCTCCTTATGACATTCTGATAATAACCCAAAGGATCTTTCCCAATCAATACTCTCTTATGTTTGTTCACATGACATAGTCTATGATGTCCTTCGGTATTTATGGTTATCGGTATTCTTGAGAGTCTCCAATTAATACCGGTGTGGTGAGCTATTGTCTGAGCAGGTAGTCAAGCTCCCAATTCTCAAGTTTCTTCGCATGTAAAAATTCAAGCCCAGCAATGACCGATCTACTGAGTATTGGCAAAGCTTCAAACTAGGGGACCTAGTGGTATTATATCTCCCTTCTATGGGTCTTCCTCCTTGTAATTCAAGGACCTCAGAGATGTTTATTGGGAACGGTACTAGTCCTACATTATTTTGTCCCTGATGCATGTGAGAGCACACTCAGCATTCAGTTTGGTTTAAGACCTTACCCATCAAGGAATGATAATCATCTAAGGGATGCCCCCCCAAATTTAAATTACTACTGGAGTGGCACCGCTGGATGCATCTCTCTTCAATTAGGGGGTCACAGTACTTACAGATACAATATTCTTCAGACAATAGCCCCTCACATTGTCTCCAAGCTCCAGAGTTAGCAGACCTTTTCATTACTCCTGAATTGAGTTTGGCAACAGGCTGTACTGATTGTTCTAACGAGTTCTCCTCCATCTCCACCTCATCAGTATCACTACCGGACCCATTCTCTATCATCTGACCACCATTGCAAGAATAGAATGTCCTGGAAAGAATAAAAATAAGAAGAATTCTGGAAAAAGCAGAAATGAAGAACCGCCACTCCATGCTGGGATAATAGCCTTTGCAACATCCTTGGCTCGGGTGTCAGTGCAGTTTTTAGGTTTCCCGAAACAGATTGACGAGTGACAGATCTGGTGTGTCAGCTTTGCCTTTATCTTGTACCTTCTCTGGATTGCTGACTTTCCTGCAGTGAGTCAAATGGATGCAAGTGTCTCTTTCTGCTACTTTCAGAGATGTGGTGCTGGTCATCAACACTTGGTACAGGCCTTCCCATCAGTCTGTTAAACAACCAAAGCATATGAGATTGCGGATCTTGACATATTCCCCAAGTTTAACATCGGGACAGATAGTTTCTGGTATACCAGGTGACAGTATTGTGAGTTTCTGTTGCTGCTGTCTTAGCTGCTTGCTCATCTGTATGATGTATTGAACAGTCACTTCATTGTTGCATTTTAAATCATCCTGTGGACCTATCATCAAATGAGTCTCAAAAGGAGAAAAACTAAGAGATGGTCTGGGAGTGGTTCTGATGCCATTGGAGGACTAGTGGCAAAGCTTCTGGCCATGCCAATCCAGTTTCAGCCATTACATTACTCAATTTGTTCTTCCATTTAACCTTACCACCTTCCCACTGCCTAGTGGTCAGTAGGAAGTATGAAGTTTGATATCAATTCCCATGATTTTACACATGATCTGGAAGATATCACCAGTAAAATGAGTACCACTATCACTTTCTATAATTTTAGGGATACCATATCTGCATATAAATTCCTGGACAATTTTTTAGCAGTAAAAACAGCAGTATTAGTGGCAGCTGGGAATGCCTCTACCCAGTTATAAAATACATACATAAATACAGTATATACTAATATATCCTGCAAGATGGTAATTAGATGAAGTATATTTGTATTGCCTGAAAATATATGTCTATTGGAGGGATATGGGATGGCTCCGTTGGTGTTACCTTTCCGACATTTGTCCTCAAACAAGTAAGACTTCTTACTAGCTTGTGAAGAAAAGCGTGGTGCACACCAGTATGCTCTAACCAATTTACACATACCTTCTTTAGATGAGTCAGACCATGTGCTGCTTCAGTTAGCCCTGGTAAATATGCTCTTGAAGCCACGGGCCTACCTTGTCCATCTCTCCAGAGTCCAGAGGACTCTTGACCACATCCCTTCATCTTACAGACCTCCTTTTCCTGTAGGGAACACAAATCTTGCATTTCAATAAATTTTTGTGTGTTTGTCATTTGTAATATCATCATCTTGTTAGTTGACATGTTTACCGATAAATCTGCTGCCCATTTGGCAGCTTTATAAGCCCTACTATTCCCCAATGATACTGGGTCTTCTTCATGTGTGTGGGCTTTGCACTTGATGACAGTTGCTGCCCTTGGCAATTGTATTGCTGTCAAAAGTCCTTTTACGTGCTGTGAGTGTGCTACTGGTGTGCCTGCCCCTGTCATAAAGTTCCTAAGATGCCAGAGGGCCCCGAAGTCATGCATTACCTCAAATGCGTATCTAGAGTCAGTGTATATATTAGCTGATTTACCCTCTGCCAACTCACTTGGCTGAGTGAAGTGGACCAAGGGGTTCAGCTTTTATAACGCCCTCGTCATCTACGACAGCATAACCGGTACATACTGTAATTCTCCTGTGTCAGTTTGTCTATGACAACTCCCATCTGTGTAAAACGTAAAATCTACATTTTGTAAGGGGGTGTCACGTATGTCAGGTCTCGCAGTAAAAGTCTGGTTCAGATATTCCATATAATCGTACGTATCTGTATACCTGCCAAATTCACCCACAGCTAGGGTCTCCTCTCCTTCCACCATTTGTGCATCTCGAGGCACATATGGTAGGTATTTAGCTGGATTTAAAGTATTGCACCTTTTAATAGTGATATTTTCAGGTGCCATCAGAGCTAATTCCCATTTTGTGAACCTTGCTGAGGAGACATGAGCAGAATTTAACAGAGCAGATACTGTATGTGGTGTATAGACAGTTGAATCATGTCCTAGTACTACGTCCTCACTCTTAAACACCAGAAGAGCAGTTGCTGCTACACTCCTTAAACGCGTAGGGAGATATCTTGCCACAGTGCCAATTGCCCACTGTAGTATGCTACCAGTCTGCAATCGTCACCATGTTTCTGTGTCAAAGCACCTGCTGCACAACCGTCAGCTTCCGTACAATAGATCTCAAGAGGTTTTTCATAATCAGGTATTCCCAGAGCAGGTGCTTTAGTCAGACTCTTTTTAAGGTTAAAGAATGCTTGCTCTGACTCCTCTGCATGTGTAACACGCTCAGGCTTTGAGGATGAGACTAACTCCTGCAATGGCAAGGCCAGAATAGAAAAACCTGGAATCCATTATCTACAATACTCACACATCCCTAAGAATGTACGGATCTGCTGTTGGTTCGGTGGCAGTGTCATGTCTTGTAGGCCTGAATTCTGTCCGTTGTCAGGTGTCTTAGCCCCTGGGTGAGACAGAGTCCCAAGTATTTGACCTTGGTCTGACATGGCTGTAATTTATCCTTTGCAACCTTGTGCCCTGTCTGTGAGAGATGAAGCAACAACAGTTTAGTATCAGACACTGATGACATAAATGAATCAGTGCACAGCAACAAATCGTCAACATATTGAATTAGGACAGACCAATTGCTTGGTTGGAAAGATTGTAAACAGTCATGTAAGGCCTGGGAGAAAATACTGGGACTGTCAATGAACCCCTGGGGAAAACTTGTCCATGTGTATTGTACCCCCTTATAGGAGAAAGCAAAGAGGTACTTACAGTCAGGATGAAGAGGAAGAGATAAGAAAGCAGAACAGAGACCAATTACAGTAAAATGATTGGCAGATGGTGGAAACTGCATAAGGATAACAGCTGGATTGGGCACTACGGGGAATTGGCTCTCAACTACTTTATTAATTCCCCTTAAGTCTTGGACTAGTCTGTAGCCCCTCTCCCCATTCTTCTTCACTGGGAAAATTGGACTGTTAGATGTAAAATTGCTTTTTGCAACAGCCTTTCAATTACAGGATACACCCCTAATTCCACCTCTGTTTTTAATGGGTACTGTGGTATTTTTTGAGTTTGCCTGCCACTTTTTAGAGGAACCATTACAGGGGCTACATTTGCCATCAATCCGGTGTACCATTTATCTTTGGTCCATAGGAAACCTGGAATTTGCGATAACACTTCTACTACCTGAGATGGACTTTGAGCTAGAACAGTGGAGTGCAGCATTAGCCTATGTGGGGTGTCTAGTATGTCCTACACTTCATGTGCGAACTTTCCTTGGATATCCAGAAATACACGATCAGGGGTGCAGCAAATAACACATAACATTTTGCACAATAAATCCCTGCCTAGTAGGTTAGTAAGAGCCACTGCAGCCAAGAGAAATTAATGCATGTTATGCAGGGGCCTGATAGTAACCTCTGCAGGTTTAGTCAAAGGGTAATGTAGCACTCTTCCCGTTACTCCCATAGCTGTAACAGTTTTGTTAGTAAGATGTAAACTTAAGGGAGAAGTTATAAGTGACCTGGCCGCTCCTGTATCTACAAGAAAAGTTTCTGTTACACCAGATACATCAACTGTAACTGTGGGTTCTTCCTTTAGATTTTCAGTTAATCTAACTGGTTGTAGGATACAGTTATGACCTAACTTCTACTGTTGGTCATTGTTCTCCCACAAAGCTTTTGCTGCTATAATGTGCATGGGAAACCTCTGAGGCTGGTGTATGTCTTCTTTGTGGGTATCTATGTGATTCCCTCCTAGGTGGCCCAAATCTCCTTGTGTCCTGTCTTGTTCTTTCTCCACAGTTCCTTGCTAGGTGTCCTGCCTTTAAGCATCTAAAACACTTCCCCAACTCCTGTTGTTTCCTTTCCCCATAATAAGTGTTGCTATACTGTGGTTGTGTGTGTAGCCCTGTTAGGGCATGGATACTTACTATCATTAACCTCTCACTCTGTACTTCCTTCTTTTTACCAATATTTTTGTCAGACCATGGCAAGTGGACCCTGCCTGCAAAAAAAACACAGGAGGTGCCAGGGCCACCTTAACAACTTTATGGGCCCCCGGGCAATGCAGTATACTGGGCCCCTAAAAAAAAAATATATATATAATCACTTTTTTTTTACATATATATATATATATATATATATATATATATATATATATATATATATATATATATATAGGGCCCCCCTTAACTTACCTTAAGTCCGATCCTCTTCTTTTTTCCGCGCCGCTGAGTCTCTTCTGCCCTCTTCCGTGCTGTGGTTGCAGTGAATGCATTCACTGCGAGCACAGCACGGAAGAGGGGACCAGGGAGGGAGCCGGATCACCGCTGATGTGACCGCAAGGTAAGTATTTTTCTTTAAAAAATTCGGACGGGCCCCCCTTGCCTGCAGGGCCCCCGGGCACCTGCCCATCGTGCCCAATGGAAGAGACGGCCCTGGGAGGTGCAAATGAAGGGAAGACAGAGACCCTAGATTATTGCTCTTAGTCATTGGCGTCATGACAGAGCAACCCCCTGTTGCAGATTCCCCTGTTACAGAGCCAACAGCCCCAGCTGGTTAAACCTATGGTATAGCAGCTGGACCCGCTGGCATTGCCAATTTAATGTCGGCATTTTCACGTCAGCAATCACAATGTCTGTATTTTATTTGTGTACGTGGGGAATTGAAATACCAGCATTTATCCTCTCTGCATTTCATGTTCCATCAGAAATATGACTACCACTGTTACAGCTGTACCCCCCATACTGATGGTCGCCCTGACACCAAATATCACATTTCATCAGCATACAGTAGTAGATCTTTGCACAGTGCTACACTATACACCAGCGGTTCCCAAAGTGTGTGCCGCGGCTTCCTGGGGTGCCGCAGCACTGTCACAGGGGTGCTGCGGCCAGAGCTGCTTGTCTAGAAGAAAAAAAAATAACTTACCACTCCAGTGGCGCTGGATCATCCTCCTCCCTCTTCACTGTTCTCTTCTCACTGACTGTCAGACGTGACGTCATAACATCAGACAGCGTCAGTGAGGAGCAGCAGCAGAGAGGAACAACAAGAAAGAAGAAAAAGAGAAAACAAGGTAAGTAAAGGAACGGGGTACACAGAGTGTGGGAGCTGGTGAAGAGGGGACACAGAGTGTGAGAGCTGGTGAAATGGGGGACACAGAGTGTGAGAGCTGGTGAAATGGGGGACACAGAGTGTGAGAGCTGGTGAAAAGGGGGACACAGAGTGTGGGAGCTAGTGAAGGGGCATGTAGTGATATTGTCAAGGGGCACATTTTGAAGGGGCTCGGTGTGATGGTGAATGGGCTCAGTGTGATGCTGAAGCGGCTCAGCGTGATGGTGAAGGGGTACATTGTGAAAGGGCACATTGTGATATTGTGAAGGGGCACATGTGATATTGTGAAGGGGAACATGTGATATTGTGAGGGGCACGTTGTGATATTATGAAGGGGCTCACTGTGATATTGTGAAGAGGCATGTTGTGATATTGTGAAGGGGCACATTGTGGAGGGGCTCAGTGTGATGGTGAAGGGGCTCAGTGTGATGGTGAAGGGGCACATTCTGATATTGTAAAGGGGCACATGTGATATTGTGAAGGGGCACATGTGATATTGTGAAGGGGCACATTGTGATATTGTGAAGGAGTGCATTGTGATATTGTGAAGGGGTGCAGTATGATAAGGTGAAGGGGCACAGTGTAATATGGTGAAAGGGACACAATGTGATATGGTGAAGGGGTCTAAATGCTTCTTACGTTATTAAAAACTATACTACCTGGTAATTATTTTGACTATGGGGGGCCTGGAAAAATTATATAGACCCTAAGGGTGCCTCGAACTGGAAAAGTTTGGGAACCACTGCTATACACTGATTTGAGTTTCTTATTTTTACACTTCAAGCTTCCACAAAAACAAACCTTTCTGAATAATGTCTGCTAACATTCTCAGATCTTCTGTTACCTTCTGTTATCTTTCAACTTTTAATTAGACAGGAGACTGTCAACAATATACGAGACAAACGTGCATTCTCCATACTATGTAGTTATTCCATATTTAGAATCTTTGAACTCTTTAAAGTCAGAAGTCTTTATCTTCCCTCTGTACACAACAATCAGAGTATAAAGAAGTAGGGCTACATAACCAGTCTGCAGCTTCAACACTAAAAAAAACATGAATTTGAAATCTTACATTAAACATTAATTATGCTGTGATCATCAGCAACACTTTCATTAAGAACTATGAAGTCTGTTCAACATTTACAGAACTTCCCAGCATTAAAGGAACATTAACCTCAAAATGTTACTTTCTTTATATGTGTTTATGTGAAGTAAATCGGAAAACACTAATGGTCATTTATGAACCACTAGCCGGTGGTAGTCATTATTCCTACAGACTACATTCTGACAACATTGAGAGGGACATGAACATGCCGACTGGTGTAATTAGCGACATTGCTGCTATTAAGGGGGCAATGCGAGGAACTGGCCACTGTATAATGTAATAATGTAATGTTTTTTAGGAAGGGTTGTATATTATACAAGCGCCGGGTCTTGGCATTGCCCCCTTAATAGCAGCAATGTAACTCTGACCATTTAAAGTCAATCTCTGTGCCTGTATCGTCCTGTGTCGGAATTGTTCTATGTCACTGTTTAAAGAAGTCTAAATTCCTCCATGTCACTAATTACACTAGTCGGCATGTTCTTGTCCCTCTCACTGTTGTCGGAATTGTGCTTGTCGCACAATTGTACCCCACCCCCACAAACAGTGCAGTCCCACAATGTTTGTTTATGGGCCCAGCACACTGATTATTGAAATTAGGCCAGAAAGTCAATGTGCGACTAGCTTTACAGTTACACCTTATAATACACATGATGGAAGCGTGAAACATCAATTCCAAGTCCAACCTACTGACACTTTAGAACCACCCATTTTATTAATTTAAATGTTCCAGTTTTGCTCCTAATATCCTGCTCAGTTTATTTATGGCTTAATGAGTTCTCCAAACCACTTGCCTCACATAAATAATATTTTACCACTAAACAAAAGCATGTACCCTTGGACCAATCAGTTTAAATCCTCTCCTGTGCTTTAATTCTCAGGGCTTAAGTTTTTCGACTCCATTGCAACTTCGTACATCGATCTATTGGAATTGTTAAACCATGTCTTACTGAGCCCCTATCATGCCAATTTCATACAGTTGCTTCTTGATCCCACTTCTATGTCCTAACCCCATTTAGAATTTAAAAAATAATATATATGCCTAGATATTGCAAATATTTGTCATATTCCTAATATTCCTAATTTGTAAATAATCCTAATCCCTATTTAGCAAAATGCTCTATCTTGGCCCATAAATCCATGAGCTTTCCCATAAAACTGGATGCAACTGTGCAAAAGTAGGGTGTCATCACTTACTTATGGATTGAGACATATCTGAGGCAGACAGCAGGCAGCTTCCTGCCCCTCCCTTCCTTATCCTTTATAAACAACTGTTTGATCAGAAAATAAAGTGCTTCCATTTCCAGTACAGAAGGAGATTTGGGTAGGTAGAGGTTGGTGGGTGGATTTTTTAGCAGCACATATATCACTAGAAGGTCTTATCCAAAAGGAAACAAAAATAATTCTGGCCGACATTTTGGACCTATCCTCTGAGAGATCCTGAAGGTGAGGTCCAAAGTGCAGTGGTCATGATGTAATTATTTGCATCACCATGGCCCCGCCCCCACTACACAATGACACAATGGCACAATTGTGCAGTGCAAGGCAAGGCCATGATTACATGAATAATGTCATCAGAACCCACCTGCCAAGTCCAAGTGATGCAAATCATGTCATCAAGGTCCCGCCCTCATTTCAAGAAGGCAAGGCGCACTGAGCTGAGCTTATTCGTGATCTCAACTTCTGGGCAGTGTTGACCAGAGTGACACCAATATAATTAACAAATAACAAGTATGCTAATGTACAATAGGGACACGTGGTATAAAGAAAGTACTGATGTCCACTTACCTGCATGGTTAAATTAAGACATACACAAAGCCATAGTTGCAAAGTTTGCATAATTCCCAGGACAGTCCGAGGTTTTAAAGATTTTTCCATGGAAATCAACAAAGAGATGACAAAAAAATTACATATTCACCTATCCATGAGTAACAGTTTGGTGAGGTAAGGGGAAAATAACAGTGGAAATATATATATATATATATATATATATATATATATATATATATATATATATATATATATTTTTGCTGATCTTGTGTACATAGGCGAGAATTGTACCAAATGGTAAGTAAAATAAAATGTTGCCGTCTTTCAAAACTATTCCTGGTTTAAGGTTAGATAGTTGACTAAGTAATTGTGATCCTATCAGAAAACCTGGATCTAGAATGGTTTAATTTAAGTCAGTGTCTAATTAATGACAAGTATGGTTATCGGATAGTTATATTATAAATCTTCTATGAGGCAATAGATAAGCTATAATATTTGTTTTTTGTACAATTTATTTTGAGCTCAGGAGATGAGGAAATTGTCCAATAGCTGGCACGTCTGTGTCTGCTTATCTAGGGAGTCATCACGTGGATTGGACACATGGTCATTGAAGTATATCACCACTGATTCCTGAAGCACTTGCAGTATCTCTGCAGCTCGATCTGCAGTCAAGAACACTATTTAATCCAGCAAAGATCATTTTGTTTTGCCTGCTTGGAGTCCACCGCTTTTTGGCTTTACCCTGCTCCAGGTCCAGGCTAATTTCTGTCCTGCTGGTGGCTTATCCAATTTGTACCTTGCCTATCCTAGACTTTGTTGTCTGCAGTGCCTTGTGGTCCCTTCCTGGCTCTGGAAGATTGTCTTGTTCTGCTGTCTTCGACTTTTCTTAGGCTTTGTTTATGTTCCTGCCTTCTGTTTTGTACATATTTCATTGCATCGTAGTGTTTTTATTTTGTGCATTCTCATTTACATTTTGACTTTTATGTCACCTTAATTTGGTTCTGATGTGTAAGTACACACTTTCATTTCACGTTTTTTGTCATGTCAGAGTTGAAAGTTATAGCTGGATTGTTAAGAAAACATTGATGTGATCCAATATTAGGATATCCCCTATATTTGCAGTTTGTACTTTCTAAACAATTTGCCACTAAAATATAGTCTATTCTTGAGAAAAATATGCAGACAATGGAGTGAAAGGGTTAAGCAATCTGCAGGGATATTGCAATGGTAGTTTTTTACATAAGAGACTTGTTTGCAAAAGATGAGAAGAATGGAGGTATTTAACACTGGGTGTTTGTGTTAAAATCACCCACTAAAAAACACTGAAATGAAATAAGGGCATTGCAATATTTCCCATAACTTTGTTTGATAAATAAAAATAGAATGCTGGTGTCCCTTAATTCTGCACCCACCAAGAATAATCACAACACTTCAATAATCACTTAATTAGAACAGTGCAACCTATGTAGAGAATACCGTCCTGATAAGACCAAGATTATACTTTTGACCACAACATTAGGTACCATTTGTGATGCAGGCCAAACATTGTGCATGATCCCAAGACCACTATAACTACCAAGCTGTTCCTTGTTTTTGGGGTGGCTGCAAAGTCTTTTTCTCTCAGCAGGGTTATTTCATTTTTACAGGTTCTTGGAGGTGTCAGAGATCAGGCATCAGACTACATTTTCAACAAGAAGCCATTTTGGGGTGCATTTTTAGCAATAAGGAGAAAAAAAAGAAGAAACTGATGCTGGGTAGTCATAAACATGGAATGAATATTAACTAGAGGGAGTCGCAACTGTAATAAAGGACCTTGCCAAGTCCTTAACAAACGAAAAGGATACATTTTACCAATACAGCGCTGTATTGGTTCAATTTAGGATTTTTAGCAATGTATTAAAACAATAATTAAATGTATGATAATGACACATGTATTAAAACAGCCACAAAGTAAATGATTAATTTAAGACATACATGAAGCCATAGTTGCTAACTTTCCCTACTTTCTTTAACAAAAGTTGAAGGCCAATTGATCACAATAAACATCAGTAGACAACTTAATTGACCATGCCTGACGAACATTTTACCTTAGTCTAAATTAGAGATTTTCACTGACCCCCGTGTTTTGGTTTTGGTTTTGTTTTTTTGCAAAACCGCCCTTGCGTGTTTTGGTTTTGGATCCCTATTTTTTTTTTCTTAAATCCCTATTTATTTATTTTTTGCTAAAATCACTTAATTTTGCTTTTTTTCCCCCTACATTAATATTAACCTCAATAACACTAATTTCAAGTAATTTTCAGTCAATTTTGACCATCTCAAAAGTCACAATATTATTTTCATAAACTTTCAAACAAACACCGCAGTGACCTGACTGGATGCTAAGCGACATAGCAATGACTCACACTGCAGTTCATAGCACATCTAGGAAACATTTCCACACAGCAGTGGCAGAAAAGAAAAGTGGTGCAAGACGGAATTGTGCTTGGAGCATGAAATCAGTTATGGCTCATTTGATTGCTCCACCAGACGCCGTCCTGTCACGTAACACTTGAGCTGTCATCTTGCTCACCAGGAGCTCCTTGAAACTCTTCAGATCTCGGTCAGTTGGAAACAAAGAGAAGACATAGCTCTTAAACCTAAATTCAAGCACAGTCGCCAAAATGTAGTGATCCGATTTCAAGATTTTGATAACTCTTGGATGCTGGTGAAGTGAATAAAGTAGTTAATCTGCAAGTCTGGCATACTTAGCGTAATTGCTTTGTTTCATCTCCTTCTTCAGTTTCTCAAGCTGCTTTTCGAAAAGTCTAATTAAGGGAATCACTTCACTCAAACTAGCTGTGTCTGAACTCACTTCACAAGTGACCACTTCGAATGGTTTCAGCACCTTGCACAACACGGAAAGTATTCTCTACTGTTCTTGAGTAAAATACATCCCCCCTCCTTTCCCAATTTCATGGCTTGTGGAGTAAGCGTGGATGGCTGTTCGCTGTTCCTCCATCCGCAGAAGCATATACAGGGTGGAATTCCACCCGGTCGCCACCTCTTGCTTCAGTTGGTGGCAGGAAAAATTAAATTGCTCTTGTAGCTGCTGCAATCTCTTAGATGCTGTTGCCGAATGCCGAAAATGTCCAGATATTTTACAGGACACAGGCATCTCCTGCACGTCCCTGACATTTTTTAAAAAGCTCTGCACCTCCAAGTTTATTGTGTAAACAAAACAGGGTGTTATCAGAAAATGACTTATCCTGAGGAGGGTCCAAGCGGAATAAGCCATGTTGCAATGACATCCCTTAGTTTTTGTAACAGATTGTCAGCTGTATGCCTCTTAGTGAAGCTGGTGATACACAGAGTAGCCTGCCTCAGAAAAATGTGACGCACTTGGTTGGGTACATGCTGCTGCTGTTCCTGGTGGTGAAGGCGAAGCACCAACCCAGTGGGCTGTCACAGTCATATAATCATTAGTTTGCCCAGTTCCGCTTGTCCCCATATCTGTGGTTAAGTGTAGAATTGCATTTTGTAGCCCAATAATTATATTTTTACAAACCTTCTGGTAGAGGTGAGGAATAGCTTTTCTAGTAAAATGGTGTCGTGATGGAATTTGAAAACGGAAACACAAGACCTCAAGTAACTGTCTAAAACCAGCTGCATTAATAGTGGATATTGGACGCAGATCTAATACTAGCATAGTTGCCCTGACGTTTGTGATTCGCTTTGCGACTGGGTGACAGCTTTCATACTTGCTTCCTCTTGCAAAGGATTATTTAACAGTCAATTGTTGTAAATTATTAGTAGTCTTCTTCTTATCATGTGCAAGAACTGCTTCTACTGGTGCAGGGCTTACACAAACAACATCATCCTCATTAGCGCCCTTGACAGCTACACAAATATCCCCCTCATCCTATTGCAATTCCAAAGTGGCATCCTCAATTCGTGTATCAACGGCTACACTTGGGCTGTTCAGGCACACATCTGCAGAAATGCTGAAAGGGGCCTTCTTTATGGGTACACTATCAAAATGGTCACGATTACACATAGTACTCGTGGACAGACTCTCCTCAGGGATTGGTGTCATTTCTGAATCTAAACATACATTTTCCTCTAATGCCGTACGGTTTTCTTCCAGCTCGGCTTTTACATGTAAAAGTATTTGGACACCACTTTTGGAGTCCGAATGACAATGTCTTGCTTGGTCATGACTGACCTTACAAGAAGATGCCTCAGTGACAGTTGCAGAACTAGCACTTATAGAGAAAGGCAAAGGCCTCATTCTTTCTTTGCCACTGCGTGTGTAGAATGGCATGTTGCCAATTTTATTTTTTTCTGCTGATAACATTGCCTGGATTACAGGTCTTTTTTTCTTGACCAAGGTAAAAGGTGTTTTTTTACATTTTTGTTTCCCTGACTTAAAACACTATGCACTTTAACATAGGCTTTAGCAGATGAAGTGGAGAGATTACTATCATCATTGGTGCCAGCAGCTGGTTGGTGCTCCTGGTCTTCTGTGTACTGCTGTGAATCCATTTTGATAACATAGTACAATGTGACTGCAGATTAAGACCAAGACTGCCAGCCCTATTATTTGTATTTCAGCAATGACAATTAGCAATGGAGCTCTCCTTTTTGTGTGTTACCTATATAACACAGTACAATTTGACTACAGATTTAGACCAAGACAGCCAGCCCTAGTATTTCTATTTCAGCAATGGCAATTAGCAATGGAGCAATTGACCAATGGAGCTCTCCTCTTTGTGTTTTACCTATATAACACAGTACAATGTGACTGCAGATTTAGAAGACAGGGGTAGTATCTGTGCTTCACATATCTACATTACCTTTTCCATGCATCTTATTTTATTCTCGCCTTTCTCCTTTTCTGCCCTTTACTCTGCTATTTCCCTGCTTGCTGTCTTTCTCTCTTCTTTCCTCCTTTTCCCCACTATCCTATAACCCCCCTTCAATTTTTCTCTAGTCCCTATTCTCCCTTCTCATTTCACCCATCTCATTGTAAACCCCCTTTTATTTTCCTTTAGTCTCCATTATCTCTTCTCATCTCCCTCACCTCATTGTAAACCTCCCCGTTTTCAAAATTTGTACCACCGCCCACAGCCCCACCCGCCCATTCATTTCCCACCATTTCAATCCATGCCCACCCTCTCCCCCCTTCGGCAACAATGGTTTACTTCCTCATCTCACATGCCCTGCTGGCATTAGACTATCCCCCACCTCTCTCAGTACTGCACTGCCATGGCCGTGGGTCACATGGTGTGGCTGTTGCTATGGCAGCCGCCAACCATTTTCGCATGGTAGGGCAGACAGCACCCTGGAGTGGGCAGTCTCGCTGCTACACTCTTGGGGCTGCGGGACCAGGCTGCAGTGAGCAGTGGGGGACAGGATCCTCTACCCATTGCCACGCTTGCTCCCCAGCATAACGCATCGCACCAGTACACCCCGATACAGAGGGGAAAGCACCCAAACACGCCCCCCCATTCGAGGCTTAGGTACTCCCCTCTCCCCATACTCCTCAAACAGATAAACCTCTAGAGCTTTGAGAGGATGTATAAATTACATGCAAATAAATTAACTAGGAAAATGGTTCAGAAGTGACATTCACACCAGCACATCACCAATGAGTCACTCAGCTCCATCGTACAGAGGGCAGATGGGCTTCAAATTATCACCAGCCCTACTTGAAAAGCCCCCCCACCCCGACTTTGCAATCAACCATTTATAAAAGGGGCTCATACTGTCCCTAAATGAGGAGTACACTACACACATGTGTATGTATTCACGGACACATAAGAAATAGAAAAACAAGGAAATATGACACGCCATGCTTAGATCACCAGGGGGCATCTGCCTTCCCTTCCCATCCCCAGTTGGGTAACACTCTGCCCTCCCCTTCCCCCTTCCTGCCCCCTCCACAGCTCTGGGGCTGGCTAAATAGGGGAAATAACCAGTCTATAGCTCAGCGTATTAATCTGTGTCTTATTTTAAGCAGACTCTGCATTATAAATCATTCTATATGCCAGTAGACATAAACTATACCTTCTCCCTCCCTTCCCTGTTGGTCCTATGCAATTGATTTACGTAATTTTGGCCCAGTATCATGGGATTCAAATTGGCAATTATTCCAGCTTGAGTTGACCGAGTCTTGCAGCTATTCAACACTTTTGAATTGCAGATTTTGGCTAGGATCTCTAACCAGTGATTGCTAAGGAGCATATATCCGCTATGTAGCCTCTACTGATTTCTAAATTTGGGGTTAGACTTATAGGAGTTTTGCTTTCTCTACACTGATTCTCATTTCATGGATATATGGTAACATATACTCTGAATGAGTACATAACAATGGGATCGTTCCAAGGTCCAATTTTAACATACTGCACTCTAAACATTTTTTAATGTCTTTGCTGGTATGCCATACTTAATGGTTGCTATAGTCTAAAGTAACTGGAGATGACTGCTTCGGGTTTACATCAGTGTACGCTTATGGGACAGCAATCAAGCTCTTTAGCTTTCGGGCCCGCATGGTATCACTTGCATACAGACCCGACCATAGGTTCGGTCGCCTTAGGTGAGTGGTATGCAGCTTTAGTTCACAAGGGGATGTCACAAATTTTAGTGCATGTGGAATTTCTTCCCTGACTTTAATTCATGACGCAATTTTAAGCGGATCATTAGGTATATCGGTTTCAATCCTTGTCACCCTTTCACATAGGTTTGGGTCAGCTACTGTTACAGCCTCTGAAGAATGATAGATGATAAAGCATTTAGGAAGATGGAAGTCCGATAGATACTGGGAATCATAACATGGATTAACCACACTACACAGCACGGGTAGCTTGCTATGCATATATTGATCAGCCACACAGATTGGTCCACATTCACAGGTACATGATCACCCAATCTAGAATTTGCCATAGGGTCCCCGGCCCTCCGCTGGCTGATCAATAATACACTATATGGACAAAAGTATTTGGCCATACTTGTTAATTATTGAAAAGTCGCCAACGCTCTGCTGATTCCATAGCTGAAGAGTTCCGAACTTCCACTGTCATTAATGTAAACACAAAAACTGTGTGGTGGGAGCTTAATGAAATGGGTTTCCATGGCCGAGCAGCTGCATGCAAGCCTCACATCACCAAGACCAATGTCAAGCGTCAGATAGAGTGGCGTAAAGCACACCGACACTGGACTGTGAAGCAGTGGAAACGTGTTTTGGGGAGTGAGGAATCACGCTTCTCTGTTTGGCAGTCAGATGGGCGAGTCTGGGTTTGGCGGATGCCGAGTAAACGTTACCTGCCTGACTGTATTAAGCCAACTATAAAGTTTGGTGGAGGAGGAATAATGGTATGGGGCTGTTTTTCAGAGTTTGTGCTAAGCCTCCAGTGAAGGGCAATTTTTGGACAATGCTTGTCAGGTTACCAATGAGGAGGGATTGGATCCTTGCAGTTTAGCTGGGATCGGTATGACTTCATCTAGAGGAGCGGGGCCTTTTGGTTTGACCGTTAGTTTGTGGGTGGTATGCAGAGGAGAATTTCAGACGAATACCCAGGAGATGGCAGAGGGTTCTCCATAATTTTGAGACAAACTGAAGTCCGCGGCCCGAGACAATTTCAGCGGGGACGAAACACCTACTTCACAAAATGCTGAGCCAAACGTGCCGAGGAATGTAAACCCATGAGGGGAACAAAGTGTGCCATTTTGGAAAAGCGGTCTACTATCACCCAGATAGTATTATATTTCTTGCTCATAGGTAAGTCCGTGACGAAGTCCATGCTAATATGGGTCCATGGTTTGACAGGTAAAGGTAGAGGGTGAAGCAAACCTGATGGGGCTCGACGAGGAGACTTTTGCTGAGCACAAACTACACAGGCTGCCACGAAATCCCTAATTTCAGACTGGTATTTAGGCCACCAATACTGTCGAGAAATACGTTTGGAGGTCTTATGAGTGTCCAGCAAAGTGTGAAGCATGGAACCAAAACAAAAGTTTCTTGCGTAGATGAGGAGGAACAAATGTTTTCCCAGGAGGAGGGGTAGGAGCAGAGGACAGGGTAGCCGAATGCCCTATCCTATATAGGATAGGGCATTCGAGGAAGTACTCAGTTCCAGGGGTTCCAGTGAAAGCCCGGGACAACGTATCTGCCTTCTTATTTTTAAGACCAGGTTTGAACGTAACATGAAGGTCGAAGAGTGTAAAGAAGAGTGACCACTGGGCTTGACAGAGATTCAAGCACTGGGCTGTCTGATGGTAGAGTAGATTCTTATGATCCGTGAAAATGGTGACGGAGTGACTGGCCCCTTCCAGGAGATAGCGCCACTCACTTAAAGCCAACTTCATAGCAAGCAGTTCCTTGCCTCCTATAGCGTAATTTCTTTCTGCTGGCTGGAACTTGCAGGAAAATAACGCACAAGGATGAAACTCTCCTTGAATGGTTTTATGGGAAACAACGGCTCCCACTCTAACGGTAGAGGCATCCACCTCTAGGGAAAAAGGAAGGGATACATCTGGTTGTCTAAAAATAGGGGCAGAAGAGAATGCTTCTTTTAGAAATCAAAAAGCATCCAGGACTCCCGGTGACCAAGACTGATGGTCTGCTCCTTTCTGAGTGAAGGCTACTAATGGTGCAACGATAGAAGAGTAACCAGAAATGAATCGTCTGTAATAATTGGTGAACCCCAAAAATCGCTGGATGGAGACAAGTGTGTTCGGCTGGGGCCTGTCCAGAATAGATCAAATTTTCTCGGGGTCCATTTGTGGACCTGATCCTGAAACTATATAGCCGAGGAAGGGTAGTTTGGAGGCTTCGAGAGAGCATTTCTCTAACTTGCAGTATAGGTGGTTACTGCACAATCTGGAGAGAACCTCAGGTACGTGCAGGCGATGAGACAGAAGATCCTTGGAAAAGATCAAATTGTCATCCAAGTAAACTACTGAAATTAGATCACAACATTTTGGCAACTGTGCATGTTCCTATGTTTAAGAGCTATGTCTTCTCTTTCTTTCCAACTGACCCAGATCTCAAGAGATGCAATGAGCTCCTGGTCATCAAGCTGACAGCTCAAATGGTACATGACACAACGATGTTTCCTCCCTCAGTTTCTTTGGCAACTACTGCTAGGAAAAAAACAGTATTCCCAAGACACCCAGTGGTGATGCAGATGAGTAAGCACAACATTTTGACATTTTGTCTGGTCTTAAAAAATTAGTCACAAATCGTGACAGGTCTGTCTTTAAATTAACTACAAATTCCATGAGGAAGACCATTACCGGTAATTACATCAAAGTACACAGACTTCTGTAATGGTGGATTCCAGCGGGGATGAATTAGTATTGTGCGAGAATGATGTACACATTGATGAGGGTGAGGATGATGACAGTGTAGATTGCAGGTGCTGGGATCTAGCTGACACAAGGGAGCTAGCTGATGCTGGTATGCTTTTTAATATTTTGGGTAGAATGGCATTTTGGCAATGTTATGTTTTTCTACAGTAAACTTTCACCTTTATTAGAGAGGTTTCTTTTTCTTTAAAAAGGTAAAAGCTTTTTTTTTTACATTTTTGTTTACCTGATTTAAAACCACTATGCACTTGAAAATAGAATTTAGCACATGACGTAGAGGGATTAGTATCATCATGACTGAGACTGGAGTGAAATGAACAATGTGACTTGAAACTGGAGAGTGACAAGAACACTGCCACCCCTTCTGTTTCTGTATGAGTAATGGCACAGAGCAATGTGACGGTAGACTTTTAAAAACACTGCCAGCCCTTTTATTTGAATTTCTGTTTCAGCACTGAACACTGCCACCTCTCCTGTTTCTGGGTGAGCTATGGCAGAGTAAAATGTCACTGCAGACTTTTAAGAACACAGCTAGCCCTATTATTTGAATTTCTGTTTCACCACTGAACACTGCCACCTCTCCTGTTTCTGTGTGAGCTATATCTCTGTAGAATGTCACTAGAGTCTTTGAAGAACACTGCCAGCCCTATAATTTCTCTTTCAGGACTGAAAACTGTCACCTCTCCTGTTTCTGTGTGAGCTATAACTAAGGTTCAGTTTTCAGAAAAGCCCTGATTGGCTTGCCGTTTTGGCCTCTCATAGTGACTCTCAAAAGATTTGCTTGGTCCAGAGCTCTGACGCCACTGAACGGATCTCTCTTCTTTCATCCAGCTGATCTTCCACTTTTGCACTGCTTGTAAAGTTTTTTGCCTCTGCACCCCTTTGCAGTGTAGCATGGTTGGCTCGACTAAAAATTCTGCTTATGAGCAAAATTTGCACCTACCACTAAATCAGCTCATAAGTATTTGCTTTTTTTTTTTTACCATACTGTCCAAATGGTTATTTTGATTATTGTGTGCCACAGTAAAAACAAGTGGTAATGCACGCCAACTAATTATACTCTCTTTCGTCATATCGTACCATGGCATGTTTAACTACAATAATCAGGGAAAGAGGGTAACAGTGAAATGATTATGGGCTATATTTTTGCTGTGCTTACTCAATGCATACTTTAAATGACCTATATATTACTATCTAATCAAACAATTTTCATATTTTTAATTCTACAGAAATATTTCAACTTGGGAGATTTATAATTACTTTAAAAAAAAATACACAATTAGATTGTGTATATTCCAGATTGGATGCACTGGAAAAATGGTAATGTAATAAAATTGTATATGTGCTGTAATTACACAATTTATCCTTGTTGTGTGCATGTTCTGCCAAGGTAAACTGTAAAATATTTGCAGGTGTGGTAATCTTATTATTTGTTGTTTTTTTTTTAAAAAGATGTAATCCAATTAAGGTCTGTTTTGCATCAGAAAAAAATGATGCAATCAACAATCTAAAATTGTCAATAGTTTCAAAAGGATTGTAATGTTTGTGGGTAGCTTTAGCCTAACCAATGCCACCCTATGCCCATGAAGACACATTTGCGTAGATTGCTGTGATCACCTTTTCACAGGTTATGCTTCCATGGTGCATATTTTTGTTGCTAATGTTATCTAATTACTTTATATAATGTTTGATAAACAAGCAAGGCAGGGCCAGCGAAGACCTATGTACCTGCAGTATATTGCTATTGTCCATGAGTATGTGCAATGTTGTGGTGAGGGTAATAGTACTAAGAGCAGGGCACAGCTGAGTCCTGCAGGGTGCAGTATTGTTGCTATGAGGAAGCTGTGGCTGAGTAGAGTAAGGTTTGCTCCCAGCATGCTCTGAGCGTATGTGTGTGTGTGTGTGTGTGAGAGAGAGAGAGAGAGAGAGAGAGGGGGGAAATAGCAGCAAGGAGATAATGAAGCTAAGATGGCAGCACCGAGCGTGCAGCTTCCACTTTAGCAGCTATTAAGGTGAACCTGGCTGGCGGATGAGCGGTATACACGGAGCTTGCTGTCATTGGAGCTACATACAGCGGGGCAACAGCTGAGCACAGGAAGTCAGAGAGGGGCGAACAGACCCTTCCCCTGCAGCTGTGCAGAGAGGATGGTGAGAGGGTCGGGGCGTGGGTTTGCTTGGGGATTGCGGTGATTCTGTCTGTTCCGGGTTTGCACAAGGTTGTCGGCGAGACGGATCCACGCAATTGTCCAGTGTGGACGCAGTGACACAGGACAGCTCTCTTCCATGGTCTGGCTGCAGTGACACGCACACACCGTCTCCCCACACAGCACCGAGGAAGATGATGTGCGCAGCAACCGCACCCCCTCCTCCCCCGGCTCCTTCCTCCGGACCGGGGGGTAACGGATTCTTTCCCCTGCCCTCGTCTTCCTCGTCCTGCATAGCACGACTGAACATGCCGGGGGGGCAGGACATTACCTCGGGGCCGCAGTCTGACTGCAGGAGCCGCTACCAGCTGCTGCTATCCGGCAAGGCCCTGGCTGAGCGCTACCGGCAAATCTACACGACTGCGGTGAATGACCGAGACCAGCAAGCTGGACAGTCGGCCAGGTAATGACTCCTACGTAGGCTGCTCTGAGGTGACCGTCTGTGTGTCTGTTAGTATAATACACGGCAGTGGTGACAGGGGGATGTCTTTCCCGTCTGTCTTTCTACCTTTATCCCCAGATAGGGGTGGATGACACCTGGAGCAGTCAGGTTACCATAATTATAGGGCACTGGGTGACAGAAGATTAGGAGACCTTCCAGCTGAGGGGACTGTGGACACAGATGTGACACAAGGTGAGGTGGTTCTGCACAGGTACAGTGGCATCATGTGAGGTGGCAGTGTTCAGAAGTGATGTGGTTCCAGGTGGCAGTCTGTGAAGGTGCAGGGCACCTTTTGTGATTATTTTTTTTCCATCCTTATTTAATAACACATTATAAAACGGTTTAGGGTGTGTTAAAAATAGTAATATACAAATATTTAATTGTCAAGTAAATATGGTGTATGTGTAATATATATATATATATATATATATATATATATATATCATTTAAAAAAAAACTGCAATTAGTTGAGTGCCACATGCTTTAGGGAGGAGGCAAAGTAAATAGAGAATTACATAGACAAACAGTGGTAGAACAGTTGTCCAGGTAGAAATGTTAAATCAGATGAGGTGGTGTTAAGAAGACATAGAACCTCATGACTTTGGAATTTGCTACACACAAGATGTACCAGAGAGGAATCGTAGATGGGGGTGACTTGTGAAATAGGTGTTGGGCACCAGGTAGCTTTGGGTGAAGAGGGAAAGCTAGTTTTACATATAGTAAGATGGCTGTATACAGTTGACATTTGCACTTCCAATGTGTTGGAACATTGCTATGACGTTGACAAGCGTGCACCATACTTATTTTGTTAACATTTATTTATATAGCACCAACACACTCTGATACCCTGTTGATCTTTTCAATTGGGAACAAAAACAGTAATAAGACAAATCTATCCATATTAAAGAGACAAATATGTAATAGAACATTTTCTCAAGTTTATAATATTTTAGGTGTACAACCTTTAATGTAAACAATATCAAATCTTAAAGGTAATTCACAAGTGTATTATATTGATGGTGTTGAGATGTAGCAAGGAAGTGTGCATTATGTTTCCTTCCGGTCAAGATGTGTGGAACATGCCATATGCATATTGGAATATGTATAAAACTGGCTTATTCTTTAGAGAATTGCTTTGAGTAAACACATGCACTGAATTTGAAATATGCAGTTTAATGGAGCTATGTGCAATCAACTATGAAAATTATGCAAAGAATACTTCATCCCATACATACAGTATATGGTTCAATCCATAGGCAATACTAACTTTTGGCTGTTGCTAGGAATGGGTGATTGCCACTCAACACGTTTCTCAAACAGTAGTTTTTCATTTCAGGCTTAAAGAACACAAGGATCAAATAATTTATAATACTTTTATTAATTTGAATAATGTATTTTTGTTCATGACATGATTGCTCTGTTCAGGAGTCTTAAGAGTCTGTTACACTGCTGTTTCTAAGTATGTATGTAATCTATATTTTTGAATAATGACTACAACATAGTAGCCTAGCACAATTTAATCTGTGGTGGCATACTGTTAGAGATATGTGATTAGCTTAAATTTCCTACATTTTCATTTATATTTGCAATTATTTTAAGAGTTTTTTTTTTTGTGTGTTGACTTTACGTTGATTACATTATTTTCAAATATAAGCGTATTTTTCTCTGAACATTTCCATCACTAGCTTTATCATCCAGACACACTGTCACATGCTAAAATTGCCGGGTCTTGCAAGCCCATGAGAAACGTTTCAAATATACTGTTGCCTCCCTTTTTTAAAAAAAAAAAAAAAACACATCTAGAAAAATACAAGCATAGAATTTAGAAATCCGGCAGTAGCAAATTTTAAATTGTGGTGCGATCACCTGCACCTTGTGCACTGTTCTAGGTAGTATGTATGTATACATATGTATGTATGTATGTGTGTGTGTGTGTGTGTGTATATGTATATGTATATGTATGTGTATATATATATATATATATATATATATATATATATATATATATATATATATATATATATATATATATATATATATATATTAGTGTGTGTGGTTTTATATTTGGGTTTTGCAGCAAACACATTTGTGAAGCCCCTTAAAGTAGTTGAAATTGCCTGAGTGTTACATAGTATTAAGAAATATCATATTGTCATAAGCCTTGACTACAAGATCATTTTCTTCTTTGAAACTATCCCTATCATTTTACAGAAACAGTATGCGAGCGTTAGGAATTCTCCCTATAGTGAAAATGAGTATGGCAAGTTCTTCCTGGTGTTTGACGAGGTCTGTTGTGCTTTGTTTCAGGCCCTACTATGGGTGTGGCTGAATGACATATAAAGCAGTGTGTCTAGTCATGTTAGCAGTTTGCTGTGTCTGCATGTTTGTCTTTCAGCATATTTTGTGAGAATTTTTAGAACGTTGCGAAAGGAGTGATATGAGGTTTAAGGGAATATAGAAATACATGTGATTGTGTTCCATTCATTAGCCCACCAAGCATTTTGATTCCATATGTTGTCTTTTGGCCAAATAGTGAATCCACCAAAAGTTTCTTGCACAATTAATGTCACTGTAATTAGCTGTGGCAGTTTTGCTGGTGTGGCCTCTCCACAGTGACATAGTGGGCCTGTCTGATCTACTGCTCACTGGCTGTCATAAAAAAAACTCAAATTAACTCAACATGCTTTTTTATTTTTATATCAAGAATTTAAGCTACTTTATTACAAGTAACAATTGCTGTTATTGGTATTTATTCTTAATACAAATACAACCTTTGTTATAATGCTTGTTTTTTACATGGGGCTAGTGCATTTAAATTTAATTGCCATGGAAAAGTAGAATGAAAGTTCTAGACCAGTGGTGGGAAACCAGAGGCCCTCATAGGAGTCATGTGCAATCCTGACCAGGCTTAACTTATTTCCTGATGATTTTAATGTTTATTAGCATTGTCCATTCACACAGTCTGTATAATAGGTTAGTCTCAGTTCATTGGTGATTGTCTTGGTGTAGACTCTAAAAAAACTAAACAACACTTTGAGGCCTTTCTCTATATCAGTGAGGTTTAAACACTGTTACCATAGCATAGGCTGGGTGCCTCCCCTTTAAGAACACAACTATGTATTTGTGAAGCTGGCCATATCTTCATGGATTGAAATGGTCAATCTGGTTCCCTTAAAACAAGTTGTCAACAAAGTGTATATTTGTGGGCACAAAACATCCAAAGGTCTTGATCAGCATTAATCAGATGTCTATTGGCCAAATACATTTTCTGCCAGCCACAACAAATATAATCCGACATTATGTGTAGTCATGGCACAGTTGGGGCCCATTTCGATTGCATTGAGAGCTGAATGTTCACACACATGGGCTACTTTTACCACTCTGCCTGAGACCAAAGCAACAAAATTAGTGTCCAATTTCAGCACGCTTGTAGTTGGCCAAATTTGAGGAGATCCTGCAACTCAACAGACAAACCAAGAAGCTGGATCTTTCCTTGCCTGATAGTTATCTGACTGTTTGCCAACATTTCTGATGATGGTCGGATATCTGAGTTCGCATGGTGGCACACCCTGAGATACAGGGCTAATTACCTGACATCTCAGAACTTGTTGTCATTATAAGACTGAACGAACATGGGTGATTATCAGTATAAACAGTGCTAGTTTACATTTCAGGGAAACGAAAAATTTCTTCTTGTTTTGAGAATTGTGTAGCATAGTGTAAAGCTGACATTATCAGCACTTTAGGATGACCTGGTCTATAAAGTGGCACTAACTCTGAGGGGAAAAGGATTGTAGAGGAGTTTGGTCGGTATCGTCTTACAGAAACTTCTGTTGACTGCCATCATACCTCTGTTTACTGAAAGTCATTGAGAAGTTCATTGCGTAATGCCATGTCTCTGTGTCTACCCATCCCAAAATGTATTCACCGATTTAGATGATTAAAAAAAAAAAAAAAAAATCATCACAAAAAAAATGAAGGCCAGTCATTTACATTATTAAAAGAATCACTTTTTCAGTATATATAATATAGCATGCTTTGATATCAGACATGATCTAATCTATTAATCAGCCAATACCATTATTACAAAACGGATATAAAGCCGTATAAAATAACAATTTATTACTGTCAAATGTGTGAAGATGCCACTTAAATTTGAGTGTAACCTAAGAAAAATTACGATTTAAAACTCACACTTTACCTTGCATTAAACTAAAAAAGCAATGTGCAAACTGCATGTGGGGACAAGTATAAATAAACTTCATTTTAGTTAAAATCCATTTGTGTTTTTAAAATTACAAAAATGAAACCACAGTGGCGAAAATATACTAAGGTAGGTAGAGACTGCTGCTAACACAAAGTAAATAGCCAAAAACTGGCCTTATTCGTGGAGTTGAACAGCCAGTAATAATTTTCTATACTTAATGGAATGCATGTTGTATCTTAAATAGACTTCACTGGTATCCCAGAGATAGTACATGGAGTGCTGCTTATTTGGGTTTTTCGTTCACACCTTTTTCTCCTCAGTATAGCACTTGGTCTCCTCTGGAAGTAACAATCGGCACCTTTTCTCCCCTTCTATTTCTTCACAGTATGGTTAATGCAATGTGTGAATGTTGGGGGGGAAAAAGCAATATTGCAAAAGTACATCTAGGTTATAAAATGTATGTGCTACTATATGGTGTTTTGTCTATGTATTACAGTAAGAACAACAACACATTTGTATTAAAACATAAAACTCTATTACTTAA
Source organism: Mixophyes fleayi (assembly GCF_038048845.1). NCBI lineage: Eukaryota > Metazoa > Chordata > Amphibia > Anura > Limnodynastidae > Mixophyes > Mixophyes fleayi. The sequence goes on along the minus strand of NC_134403.1, from coordinate 114,350,645 downwards.
TTTGGCATTGAATAATAGTGGTGCACTAATAACCTTGAAGGCTAATTCCATATTCCTGGTCTTGGAACCCTCTACCATAGGGTGCATGCCTGATCACAAATGAGAGCCTAATTTGCACAGCTGGGGCTGCGGCAGAACTCGATGTCAGGCCCTCTTCCACCTCCTCATTCTGCCGTATCAGCCCACTGACGTGTTTACACTCCAAAGCGCTTCTTTCAGTAGTATGAAAAACGTAATGTAAAATTTATGCCAGATTGCTGAAGTGACGGCATGATGTTATAGGAGGCGAGCCCAACATTGTGTTTCACTGCACCCTCATATAAAATTATTGGTCCTCCTTCGCGGAGGCCTGATTTCATAGGCGTTCACTCAGTGTTTATTTAATAAAAGTTAAAAAAAAAAAAAAATTGTCATAGAGGAACCACCACCATTCATGACATATTTATTTTTTTACCATTTGTTAACCTTTATAAACCTTGATTAGGTATAACCTTTTTATGAATAGCTTGAAAATTTGATTGGACACATGCAGTAATTGAGGGACGTATTGTTACTGGTCTTGTTTTGCTATGTGCTAAGTGATTGTTAGGAGATGTAATATTTGAAAGAGCTGCTTCTGTATGGTCTAGGTGGAATCCATGCTCTGTTATCATTTTGTATATCCCAGGCAAAGCAGTTGCAGTGGGATAATTGAATTTTCTTTATACTGGCCATCAATAACGTTAGTGGTGTCTCTGAGCATTACACATACTGCACAATTACATCATAGTTCTATTTCAGGATACTGACATCATTTTTATTTAACTCTTACTGCGAGGTTTATTACCTTAATATGTCTGATCTCTTTTTAGAAAGTTACCCATTATTACATATACACAAAAGTAGCAATTTCAGTAATGGAAAGTTAGCCTTTTAAATTTAACTTTGAAGTCTTCATGTGTTAAGGGCTCGTGGTCTTTTCATGTGGGCTTATACCACACTTTTAGGCAAATGCACTCATGCTGGGCAGCACGGTGGCTAAGTGGTTAGCACTACTGCCTAACAGCGCTGGGGTCATGAGTTCAATTCCCGACCATGACCTTATCTGTGTGGAGTTTGTATGTTCTCCCTGTGTTTGCGTGGGTTTCCTCCGGGTGCTCTGGTTTCCTCCCACACTCCAAAAACATACTAGTAGGTTTATTGGCTGCTATCAATATTGACCCTAGTCTCTGTCTGTCTGTGTGTGCATGTTAGGGAATTTAGACTGTAAGCTCCAATGGGGCAGGGATTGATGTGAGCGAATTCTCTGTACATCCACTGCAGTTTTCCAACGTTAATTGGATTCTAATTTCACTGTACTAAAGTAATATTATGTGAGTTAATAAACATAGTAGGTGAATGCTGTAATAGTGACTGCTACACTTGTGCCAGAGATGGTATAAAAGTTATTTGGCTTTAAATAAAACAATTTAAATATATGTCTAATAACCATATAAAATTGTCTCCTGGATAAAACTATAATTATAAAGGCTTTTATTATTATATCCAATAGGTTATTCATATAATGTCTTTAATATAATCTGTCAATTCAAAATCTTAAAATATATTATATAAAATAAGATCTTAATGTTGCTGCAGTCCCACAATAAAATCCCACCACTATAGCATAAAAGAACAGTGTAATTGCTACGGCCTGAGATTTTTGTTTACGTTAAAGAGAATACACTATAATTTTTTGGTTTTGTTATTAATTATGACATTGGTGCATGCTGTGCTTTGAAAGCCAATATAGCAATACATTTCTAGGGCATGAAATCATATTTATGGTGGCTTGCAGGTAAGTTTACACTTTGATCTTCCAAATGATTTTTTTGGTCTGTTAAAATATAAACTTTATATTGAGTGCAATTTTTTTTTTAATGTGTAATGGCATTCCTGGGTATCACTAAAAAGGTTTGCCCAATAGACTTGCACTTGAAAATCACGCTACCCCCCCCCCCCCCCCCTCCCATGCAAGATCTTCATACTGTGAGGGCCTGTTGTCAATATTGTTGTACATCATATTTTATTTTATGCAATTTTCATATTTTATTTACATTAAAGATCGTTATAACATGTGGACTCGTTCATGTAACTTTTTTGTTTTAATGAATTTAAATTAAGTGATTCTTTGAACTTTCAAGAGGCTCTAATCTGTCATCACATGGAGTAAGAGTAGTTTTCTTTTTACTGTTTGTTTAGGAAATTTGGGATACAATAATATTGAGACAAAAAAACCCAAAGGGGTACAATTATAAGATATGCAAAAATTAATATATGCTATAACTTAGTCACCACAATTATTCTAGACCTTTTAACAAGCCTTGTATTGTTTAGGTGTGTGTGTGAGATGGGGGGGGGGGGGGGGGGGTCATCTCCTTGGGGCCCTGAGGGGTGAGGAAGTTGTTTTTGTAGTAGCAGTAGGGGCATAATTCATTATTGGAGTTTATGGTATGGGGTATTGACTATATAGTATGTAGAAGGGAACTAAGTTGGAGGGCTGCTGTTTATGAGCCAGGGGTCCTTTGAGGATTAGCCTTGAAAAAAGAGCCACTGGGGAGATCCTGATGGCATTTTTCATCTTTATCATGTAGATGCTAGGTGATTTTCTTCATAGGGATTATGTACCAAATGTAGGACTTCAGAGAATAGATGCAAGATGGTTCCCTCTGCTTCCAGGTCTTGGTGATTAGGCATCCGGCTGCATCCAAGATTTGGGATGCTAATTTTTGCGGAATGGCTATATGCATCCTGTAGGGCGTTGTGTAGAAAATAGTTCTAGGGGTCCTTGTGTCCAGGGCATAGGTGGAGCAAGGAAATGAGGTCTCAGACCTTATCCCATAAGGAAGAGATGTTGGGGCAAGAGCATTAGACATGTATAACCGTGCCTGACTGCATATTCTCTCCAACAGTCAGGGTGGTAGAGCGATACATAATGGTAAACTTATCAGTAGTAGATTACCATCTATAGTAAACTTTAGAAATATTTCCTTTGATTAATGTAGAGATTGTTTTCTCTGATCTCCCACTAGTCGTCCTCAGGATGGGCGGGCCAAGGTTCCTCCCTCCTCTATTTTCTATCGTACCTGCCTCCCGGTTCCAGAGTAGAGTCAAGTATGTATAGGGAAGAGAGCAAACTTTTTTTTTTTTTAGGGATGAGGGGATAATTAGCCTTTCAAAGGGGGTCAGTTCTCTGGAGACTTTGTCTGAGAAGAGTATCTATATAATGCCTAAATTGTCAGTTCTGTGGAGACCTTGTCTGAGAAGAGTACCTATATAATGCCTAAGTTGTCAGTTCTCTGGAGACCTTGTCTGAGAAGAGTACCTATATAATGCCTAAGTTGTCAGTTCTCTGGAGACCTTGTCTGAGAAGAGTACCTATATAATGCCTAAGTTGCAAGTATTCAGATAATTTTGTCTGAAGATCGGAGTATTTGCTGTGTAAGTCTCCAACGTTTAGAAGTGCCCCCCCTCTCCGTCAAAGAGAACACAAACAAATTGTATTCCAGAAGTGAGCACTTGTGCTGGAGATGGCCTCTCCCCCTTGCTTTGTGGGTTTCTTAAGGAGAGTTAATATGATTCTGGGGATCCTATTGATTCAGCCAAACCTTGCAAGGCATTTTTGAATGGCTACGAGCTTGAAGCGTAAAACCAGACTGGGAGTGTTTTAAAATAATAGAGGAGTTTAAGTAGGATATTAATTTTGGATCTGAATTGATCAAAAAAAGGCCCACGTAATTCTCTTGATATAGTAACTTGTAGGATTGTGGAATACAGATCTCAAGTTATTTGATTGTCATCTTTTGCTATTTAAAGTTGTACTAGGAGGTAATGTTTTGTCTATCCTGGGGGAACAGATTTAATAAGATAGCCTCCGACTTTGTGGTATTAAGGAAGCAGCTGTAGAGTCGGTAATACATCATCCACGAATATAGCTTGTCTCTAGCTTGCGACCCTCACACACTGTATGTCCTAGCAGGCTATTGCTGCTAGAGGTTCCATAATTAGGGAAGAGAAGGGCATCTTTGCCTACAGTAGTACCATTTTTATTAGGGATGAGGTCTGAGGGGAAACCGTTGACAATGACTCTAGCTAAAGGCTGAGAACATAGAGCTTTGACACCTGTGAGAAAGCTGGACAGGCCAATAAGCTTTAGAGTTTGAGCCAGAATATCCTGTCAGAAACTTTCTAAGTATCCAGGAATAGAATAATAGTTTTTTCTGGTGTTAATAATATAAATCAGGACAAATGTCCTCCTCGTATTATCCTTTCCCTGTCTGCCCCAGATAAACCCTACCTGTTTGTAATGGACCCTGGATAAATTATGTGTTTGTGATTTTTACATTAGACTTGATAATCTGGTAATTGTTGTTCTTACCATATTGGATAATCCCTTCATATACATTTGTGTACATATTTTATACAAAATTTTATTTTTTTCAGTCTGTTAAATGTTTTTAATGATTATCAGGAATCTGTGTATTCTGCCATATTTGTTTATTTTGTAATTTGTTAAAAATTAACTAGGGTGAATGGTGCTCCTTATTGTGTTTTTTTTTTTTTTGAATAATATTGAAAGGAGTTGGCACCTTCATCCATAAGGAGCTGACTCTCGCTGGTTTTTTGTTTTTCTTTTTAATCCTAGTGCCTAGGAGATTTTTTTTTTTTTATGTCAGTATATTCGCAAGATTTTGGTGTATAATTTAACGTCATTACTAAGTAAGGAGATAGGATGGTGGCTAATCATAATCCCAATCTCTAGAGCCTCTCTGGACCAAGAACCTCATTTTAGGATGGAGTTTAAGGGGTGTATTCAATTGTCAGCATTAACGCTGAAAAACGAGCGCTCAAAAAATATTACCGTTTATACGGTAATATTGTGCGCGAAAACCGTTAATACGGTAGTTTACTCGCGGAATTTCAGCTCGCAGCCCTGAGCTGCGAGCTGAAATTCCGCGAGTAATTACCGTATTAACGGTAAGATTTTTCGAGCGCTCGTTTTGCAGCGTTAACGCTGACAATTGAATACGCCCCTAAGAGTGTGAAGGCGGAGATTATTTTGTAAGCAGCCCAGAATCCATCTGGACCAGCGGCCTTTCTTGATTTTTGGCCTTTCACAGCATTGTAACTTCTTCAGTAATTTCAGAACTGAGCTACTTAGCCATTTGGGAGGATAGACTGAGGGGAACTTGGAGTCAGCCAGGAATTTATTTTCAGCTTGGTATGATAGAAGATCTTTTAGTTCTTTGCGCACTGATTTGCTTCTGCAGAGGAAGCAGGGGCTCTTTAATTTCACAGGTTACTTTATGGGTTTAAGTGCCCTGCTGCAAAGGTCTACCACAATAGGTGAGTATTCTGACCAGGGTTTAGTGAAAATTTGAATGTTTGTTAACTTTGGTGTGATCAGGGTGCAGAAAAGATTATTTTTGAATATCCTATAGGTGTCTGCCCTGTTTGTCCCTATAAATTTGGAGGTATCAAAGGGGAGGTGACACCACATTTCTTTTGCCTAGCATCACAAGTATGGTATGTCAGGGAATTTTTTGAATCTGGTATAGGGTGCAGGTGTTTGATAAAGTGCATTTCCTGGAGGAAGTCTACCTCTCCCTTCATGGACTGCAGCACTGTGACGTTTTGTGTGTTTTTGAGGAAAGTTGTGCTCCTATAGCATTGCATGAGATAATGCGTAGGGTCATCAGTAGGTTATTGGGAGTTTACTTGAGGCAGAAATTAAATTAGAATGGTGGGTGCATGAGATTATAGGTGGCGACCAGAGGGGGAGGGGATGGAGAAGGTGGAAGTTGTTTGGCTGGATGACATGGAAATCACTTGCCTGAAATTCATGGTGTGGGAGTATGGTGATGACTAGGCATCAGGGGGCCAACAATCAACTTAGGGCTTTGTGTTATGAGTGATTTGGCATCAGTTGAGCACAGTGTGCTTCAAAAGTGGGGAGGGACTAAAAAGTGAACTACTAGGATATGCATTGGGCATTGGTAATGTGACTCAGGGGTAAGGGTTGGTTGGCCCTAACATAATTTTAACAGTGGAGGCGGTGAGGGGAGGAACTTTTTTTATTTTGTGGGGGGGTCATACTTCAAGCATTTCAACATTTCTGTAACTGAAGTGCCTGGTGTGTTATATTATGCATGTCCTGTTTGATCTACAACATAAGGTTTAGTGGGTGTGTGTGTGGGGGGGGGGGGACAACAACTTAACTACAGCTAACATTACAACCTTTGGCCAGTGTTTCTCAGAGTTGCAGTGTTGATAACTATGAAGTGGTCTTTATTAAATACTGTAAATTAATAAATGGATGTAAATTTTAAAACTTAATTTCCATTTTCTGGGTGAAGCAAAATATAAAACTTGGGATTGTTCACTCTTCTTTTATTGTATACAGCAACACAGCTTGCAATCCTAATAGCGACCGCAAATTATTTCCTATGTCTTGCCATAATAATGTAGCTAGCAGTTTGGAAATTGCTCCATTCAACATATCTTGCTATTAGCCACAGGCAGGGAACATTTAGTCCTTTCATTCTACAGAACAGTAAATATTGAATGAATCCTAGCAGGTAATCTATAGATTAAATAAATGCCCTTATAGTGCTTAAAACATTTTGGCAACAATTGGTTTAGTTATAGCTTTATCCCTGTGAAAATCTTTGACCCAATTATTGCCTAAGTATAAACTGGACATGCAACCAGTGCATACAGTGTTTGGTATGAAACATTTTAACTACCTTTTCCATAAGTCAAGGGGAAAAATACATTTAGGAAAATGTTAAATACATTTGGACGATTGCCACATGTTGAAATACATTGTATCTTTTTGTTGACAAACCATAGAAACTATGACCGATTAAAATAATTATGTGCACTCTAAACACAATATTTTACAGGATGTCCTGCATAATAGTGGGCAGATTGGAGAATACGGTATGCTGTTTATTTGCTAGCTAAGTATGACTTGTTCGTGGTTACCTGTAGCTGCAGCCAAGGTTCAGATCCAAATTCATGATCAATAATAGCAGAAAATGGTTTGTTAGTGCAATGTTAATGCACAGTTTACAACCATGTTGGTTAATGCTTGCGGAATCCTTCAGATTGAATTTGCATTTCATGCAATTGAGAAATTCTGACTTAATCATTGTTATTGCCAAACACATTGCATAATTAAATTTTTGAATGTGCCCATGGCAGCATTAGCCAGTTCCAAATCTGCAGCAATGTTGTTTCCTTTAATCTGCTATCACACCCTTTTAATGAAATGATGGACTGTATTCCAGTTTTTTGGTAAATTGCCTGGAAATAAATGTTCATTATACTTTTTGTTATATGTTTATCCTTTGCAGTTAGTGATCAGAAAATTCTAAGAGCAAGTGAGCAGGCTCTCTGGCAATTGGCTTTTCAGTCTGAGATGCTGATCTGGGTTCAATGGCTGTGTTACTAGTGGACGAAACTAGTAGTCTAAAACGAGTACTATAGTTACTTGTGTGAATAAAATAGTGAAATGTAGAGTCCCAAATGGAAGGCATGAATGTCTTCTTTTGATGGTTTTTTTAAGTGGTGTGTAGTTTATTGTAATACACAGTAGGACAGAAAAATGGGTAAGAACAAATCTTTTGATGAGAAATTGTTACATGAATTGCTGACGTGAACTACACGGCATATGGCAGGATCGTGTTGTACATGGAGTTGGTACACCACTTTAGTTATATCAAGAGGGAAGTAGATCTTCAGTATGTTATTGTAAATCTCATTATAGATAGAGAGAGATATATATATATATATATATATATATATATATATATATAGATAGATAGATAGATAGATATATGTGTATGTATGTACCATCCAGAGATATACAAAAGATTTATTGACAGGAGAAAGTTCTATTTTGGTGTTGGTCCTTATTTCTTCCAGTTCAGCATCTAAAAGGTGCACAATATTCTGGGATGCATAAGAAAGGGGGATAAATGTATACGATACAAAACTATTATCATTGTATACGTTTCTAGATAGACCACATCTTGATTTTGATGTACAATTTTGGGCACTTCAATGTAAGAAGAATATAGGAGAACTCGAGAGGATTCAGAGAGGGACAATCTCTTAATAAAGGGAATGAAGGGTTAAATATAATCCATTATAAATAGAGATTAGAAGAACTTTGTTTGATTACTTTAAGAGTAAAAAAAAAAAAGTGCCTTAGAAGTAAGTTCAATAGGATGACTTGTCTAACAAACTTTATACCACTAATCGTAAATGTCGCTAACCTACTCCTTCCTCTCCCTGGAGCTCCATACCCCCATTTTTCCTAGGGCTTTCTGGTTCATCTCACAGCCACTGACAAAAACTGGGGCCATACCCTCTGTGTATTGATTAAATCTCCTGCTCACGACCCTCTGACGCACAGTTATACCCCATTCATACTGCACCAAAATCCCGGGTTTTTGCCGGGGCGAGCTCAAACGACCCGGGTCTTGGTGCAGTATGAATGGGACAAGTCAAAAATCCCGGGTCTAAAAACCCGGGTCTTCAATCCGGGATTTATCGAGGGGTAATTCCCGGGTCGGACCCGGGTTGCCTGCACTATGAATGGTGCAACCCGGGTTTTTCAACCCGGGTTGCACAGAAAACAAGCTGATTGGCTGTCTGCCTGTCTCTGGAGGATGATGTCATCGGTGGGAGCCCGTGGAAGATTCGAGAAGGAGTTTACGAGAAATGGTGGAGTGCAGATCAAGCTGAAGCAGAATCGGAGTTTGTTGAAGAAAATTGCTTTTATTTCACTGAAAAAGTGTGTATTAACAGCAATTATGACAAACAATCACCACCCACTTTTGCATCATCTTTATTCGTCAAAAAACCAGTCACCTTTCAATGACATCACCATTTTTCAGCCAATGAAAACTGCTCTGGTGATGACTCCCACAAATTGCCAGGGCACAGACTTGTGCAGTATGAATGGGGTCAACCCGGGAAATTCCCGGGTCCGAGGTGCAGTATGAATGGTGTTTCTGAGCTGGGACGCTCCAAGCCCCGGCAAAAACCCGGCTTGAAAAACCCGGGATATTGCCGGGGCGGCAGTATGAAAGCGGTATTACACAGCCTTTAAAGAGGTTAACTTTAAATTTTCTGTTGAATCGATGGTAATGAAGCTTTAAGCAAGTTTTTTTTATTTTTGTTCTTTTAGCACATCAGCTTTGCTTTCATGCCAATAAATAAGTCAACTTAGTGTGACAAACCTGAAGTGTATGTATTGAGGCCTCATCTGATATTCAATTTTACAACATTTAGGTTGCGATTGGTCAGCCCTATCCGAACATAGACAAGTAGGTTAATACCCCATTCATACTGCACCAAAAACCCGGGTTTTTGCTGGGGCAAGCCCAGACGACCTGAGTCAGGGTGCAGTATGAATGGTCCCAGATCTAATTCCCGGGCCATCGGACCCAGGAATTGGACCCGGTTCTTTTGGTGGGGTAATTCCCGCGTCTGCCCTGGGAAGCCTGCACTATGAATGGTGCGACCCGGGTTTTATAACCCGGGTCTCACCAGACACAATGTTAAAGTAAAAAAAAAAAGAAAAAAAAATGATAAGAGGAGCCTATCAGAGCTCATCTTGTGATGTTTCCATGGAGACCCTGGATATTGCCTGGGAGCCTCTGCCCTCCTTTGTCCCCCAGCAATATCCCGGGATATTACCTGGGCGGCAGTATGAAAGCGGTATAAGGTGATTTTCTTTTCCTGTACAACATCTTTCTGTTGTTTGTGCTCTTGATTTTATATCTTTTTTTTATAGTGAACAGTTTAGCAGAATAAACTACTTCCATTTCTTCTCATTTCCTGGACTATAGAGGGGTATTGCTAAAGCATGTAGCTTCATTTTCTACAGAAGATTACACTTTTTTTTTATTTATTTTTTATTTGAGACTGTATGTACAACAAATGTATTGAATGTCCAGTTCATTCCCAGCTTTCCGAGGTCCTGGGAATTTTGCTATATTTGTATCCAATGTAGGTTTCATCTTCTCCCTTCAATGACTGGACAAACCGTGGTGGACTAACAGCATGTCTCCCAGTCAGCTGCCCCCTCTCAGTTTCTTCTGACATTGCAATGGTAATTTATGCACGACATGATGATGCAAACAAGTAGTGACAGCTTCACTTGCACATTTTTTGGAATCTACAGTGACCTCATCTGTGTAGAAGTGCTGCTCTGTCTGCATTTATAGCACCCTGTGCATATGCGCCCTGTCATTTCTAAAATTATATGTGCCGTCTGTTTTATAACCCGTTCAGTGCTTTCTAACAATGTGAATTGAATGCCTTGAAAAAGATGGGCCTTTTTGTATGAAGCCTTAAAGTCTATAAAAGTGAATTTGGCCAGACCCTGTCAGTACATACGTCGGAGATTGCCACGGCATTTCATGCTTATTATACTAAACTTTATAACTTGTCCAACTCATCTCGCGTAGATAGGCGCGCGACCAAAGTCCCGCATAGAAGAATATCTTCAAAGGATAAACTTTCCCACATTCGAGGCAGAATCCGTTCAATTATTAGAGGAACCCTTCACCATTGAGGAACTGGAAGAGGCGATTAAGACGACGACTTCGGGGAAGAGCCCAGGACCTGATGGTTTTACCATTGCATATTACAAAACTTTCAATAACTATCTAGCCCCTCTTATGCTTCAGGCCTTTAATTCTGTCTCTGACCATGCATATTTCTTTCCCCAATCTTTGGCCGCTCATATTACTGTTTTGCCAAAGGAAGGGAAAGACCCAACATTATGTTCTTGTTATAGGCCCATTTCTTTACTTTATGAGAATATTAAGCTATATTCTAAATTGATAGCAAACAGGTTGAAACAACACTTATCTCAAATTATTCATTCTGACCAGGTAGGGTTTGTCCTGGGGAGGGAGGCGTGGGACAACACCACAAAATTAATCAATTTGGTGCAGTTTGCAACGACCACCAATATACCAACAGTTCTTTTATCCACGAACGCTGAAAAAGCGCTTGATAGAGTGGATTGGGAGTTTATGCAAGGGGTCCTCAGCCATTTGGGTCTTGGTCCATTGAGCTTGGCGCGGATCGCCCCCCTGTATTCACAGCCGACAGCAAGGGTTAAGGTCAATGGGGAGTTGTCAGAGCCTATTGTCATCTCGAATGGTATTAGACAGGGCTGCCCCCTGTCCCCGTTGATTTTTATTTTGTGCATGGAAGCCCTGGCTCGCTCCATCAGGCTAACCCTGACATTTCTGGTATTCAGATGGTGGACAAAAACTTCAAGCTTGCTCTCTTTGCCGATGACTTGCTGGCCATCCCAACTAACCCTGTAATTTCAATTCTCAATATAGTATCGGAATTCCACACTTTTGGCGAACTCTCCAGTTTTAAAATTAACTACTCAAAATCTGTGACACTTAACATTTCTGCGCCTGCAGCAGTAGTTGAAGGCCTGAAGCCAACTTTCCCATTTACCTGGCATCCCACACAACTTAAATATTCGGGGGTGATTATTAACAAAGACACCTCGAAGATATTTGAAGAACATTTTGTGCCCATCACCAATACAGTTTGTAATGATCTGAGGAATTGGCTCCTGAAAGGCTTTTCCCTGATAGGTAGAGTCAATGTGGTAAAAATAAATCTGTTGCCTCGGATTCTTTACCTACTTCATACGCTTCCTATACATCTTCCAGCCTCATGGTTAAAGACTTTACATAAAGCAGTTTGGGATTTTGTGTGGAAAGGTAGGCGACCCTGCTTTAGACACGACATATTATATATGCGTAAACATGCTGGGGGTCTACAACTTCCTCACTTCACTGTGTATTACGATGCTGTTATGTTAGAGTGCTGGACTGGGAGAGACTGACAAAACAATGGGTCTGGATTGAGAGTTACATCGCAGACAAGCCACTTCAATTTACACCCTGGTTGTCGTCTATCCTTAAAATTGTACATCCGACTGTTACCCCAACTCTGGCTAGATGGTCAAAACTATGCTCAGTCCCACATATTTCCTCTCGATACTCCCCTCTGACTCCGACTCTTGACAACCCAGATTTCCCCCCAGGCCTTACTAGACGGACTTTTATATTGGATTGGGGCGGGATTCCATCGTGTTGGCCAGCTGGTGGGCGTCTCTGGGGCTTTACCTTTCGCTGATCTCCAGTCCAAATGGGAACTCCCAAATGCGGAGATATGGAGACATATACAGCTCCGACATTTTCTGGGTTCCCAGGGCATTCGAGAGTCCGCAGGACGGCCGCTTACTCAGTTTGAAACACTATGTACCACTTTATCATATCCAAGGCATACATTATCATTAATCTATAGTATCCTTATTGAACATTCCTTCAGTAAAAGACCCACCTGTTATACGGGATTGGGAATGTGAATTGGAGTGTTCAATAACCGAACAAGATTGGAAAGACATTTTTTTTACGCACACAAGCTAGTTCGATTAGCATACAAATAATTGAAACTCTGTACAAGATTATGACGAGATGTACCGATGCCGTAGTCTGCTTGCCAAGATGTTTCCGGGGCTGTCAAATATGTGCTGGCGATGCCAGACGGCGCTGGGTACCCCGTTACATATATGGTGGGAGTGCACGGCGCTTAGACCCTTCTGGGACGCAGTTCTCCTTTTATCTAAAGCTATAGTAGGCGTAGAGCTACCAAATTGCCCTAAATATTGGCTACTAAATGACAGCAAAATGACCATCCCACAATATAAAAAATCAACAGTTAAAAATCCATGTAATGCGGCAAAGGCCGTGATTCCGGTTCACTGGAGATCGCCAAACGCCTCTACCATTAAAGAATAGTTTACACGTTTGGAGTTCTACAGAACAATGGACGAGATGCTTTATTCAACAATGGATAAAGATAGAGAATACTATTTTGTGTGATTCGAGTTTCTTGAATTCAAGGATAAACCATTATACACTTAGTGGAATAACTGATCCCTCTTACATATTCACTCTAGACCTACCTTTCCTTCCCCCATTTACCCGTCTTTCTTCTCTCCCCCATCCTTCCAATTCTCACTACTAAATAACATATTACATGTTTGTTGTTTTTTTTTTACTGGCATTCAGTATCACCTGTAATTTACTGTCTATTGCGTGACATGTATGTATGTTGGTATAAGATGTTATACTACCAATAAAAAAGAGATTTACAAAAAAAAAAGTGCATTTGGCCATATGCTCTTTCCATGTGCTCACCTTGTTGGTGCAGGTATACTTCACCAGACCTGAAAATTGTAAATGGCTGTTGAACCCACAAGTCCTGGAAATCAACAAATGTGCTCCGATATTGAAATCACAAATACCTGCCTTGTACTGCTTTCTGTCTCCTTGTCCTTAGCAGAAATGTGAAGGTGTGTGTGTGTGTGTGTATGTGTCTATGTGTATATGTGTGTATGTGTGTATATATGTATATGTGTATATGTATGAAAAAAAAAAAGGGATACCAAATGATGGCGCTATGACACAATTGGCAATATATATAATTGGAATAAATAGTCCAAAAAAGACTTTTATGAGACACTTCCCATGTGCAGGCAGCAGCCAATCCTCCTTTGGACCAATCGGTGTAAAACGGAATAATCTGAAAACAAAGTATAGAGGATGAGGCGCACAATAGTGTAGTATGGTTGTAATAAGATAGCCCAGGACCAAAGAGATCCTGATAGATTCCCTGAACACCAATTAGATAGATCTATGATCTTATTGTGTTAAATAGGATAAATGAAACACCGGCCACTCGTGCAGTGAATGTGCGTACCAGAAGGGTGGTCTTAAAGTCTCATCAAAGGGAAGATGTCCTGGATATAATGGGTCATATATTTTCCATATTCCAGCAAACCAATGGATGTCTCAAAGATAGAATGGAAACCACAGATGTAATGGCTCAATGGTAATATTTATTAAAAATGCACAATAGCTACTTACATATCAAGTAGCCATAGTTCAGCTTGGCTGTAATAGCGTATCCATAGACAGCATATCACAAACCCAATAAAAGTAAAAGTCCAAGTGTAATTGCTCAACGCGTTTCGTCTGTATAAAGTATCAGACTTCATCAGGAGAAAATAAAGTACTTTATTTTCTCCTGATGAAGTCTGATACTTTATACAGATGAAACGCGTTGAGAAATTACACTTGGACTTTTACTTTTATTGGGTTTGTGATATGCTGTCTATGGATACGCTATTACAGCCAAGCTGAACTATGGCTACTTGATATGTAAGTAGCTATTGTGCATTTTTAATAAATATTACCATTGAGCCATTACATCTGTGGTTTCCATTCTATCTTTGAGACATCCATTGGTTTGCTGGAATATGGAAAATATATGACCCATTATATCCAGGACATCTTCCCTTTGATGAGACTTTAAGACCATCCTTCTGGTACGCACATTCACTGCACGAGTGGCCGGTGTTTCATTTATCATATTTAACACAATAAGATCATAGATCTATCAGGATCTCTTTGGTCCTGGGCTATCTTATTACAACCATACTACACTATTGTGCGCCTCATCCTCTACACTTTGTGTGGATATATAGATATATAGATATAGAGAGAGAGAGAGCTGTGTGACTTTGGCACAATCTATCATTTTTACTGGAATTGTCTGTTGGACTGCTTGTAAGCTGGCAAGTGTTGTGGGTGTATCAGTCTCATCACATGAGTAATACACACAAGTCTCCACTGCTGCTTTGAATATTTTTGGCTCAGAGTTTAGTTGAGTGCAAATTGTCTAAATTAAACTGGCATGTAGTATATTTTGATAGGCCAAACTGTAATTGACAAAAGGATTTGCAGCTGATGTAAAATAAAGTTCTAAGATAGTGTCTTATTCATGTGAGAGTTCTATTTTAATGTGACAGAGCAGTTAGCATTGCTGTCTTACAGCGCTCAGCCCATGGGTTCGATTCTCTTCAGAGCACAATCTGTATGGAGTTTGGATGTTTTCGCTTGGGTTTCCTTCTGCTAAAATGGACCTTAGCTTTGGGGGGGGGGGGGGGGGGGATTTGTATGGTCGGGAATTTAGACCACTGAGGTTGGAAATGATGTCAATGATTCAATGTTCATATAACGCGCTGCGTAATTTTGTGGCACCATACAAATAAATATTAATATTTTGTTTCAGGATTTAATTTTTTTTTATTTCTACAGGTTTGGGACACCACTTTGCTACAAATGTATTTACGTTCCAGTTCCAATTGAAACTATCACTATCTTATGATCCCTAAATAATAACCAGAATACCTGGGTTTGTTTCTGTATAGCTGGATAACTAGTTATATTTGTTTCATCAGTTGTTAGTATTTCATATTTGGAAATTTTGTAAGCCTCAATGTCTGTTGCGCATATGTTTTAAAACTGCTTTGTGCGACTTAAAATTTTGTCACTTGTAATTTATGTACATCCTACATTACAACATGACTTTTTTTCAGCTAGAATCCAATGGTGTAGATCTGTAAAAGCTCAGACTGCGGGTGTCCTTAAACTGGGGCAAATGTGTTGTTTTTTTTTTGTTTTTTTTTTTGTTTTTTTTTTGTGCTTCAAACACCACATTTTGAATTCTAAAGATTTTAGAGGAATAGACTCCAATAGATCAACTTTTACCCCACTGTTAGAGCAGTATTTGAATGAATAATTTGAAAAGCATTAATCACTGCCCTGTGTGTCCTGGTTGGAAAGAAATTTCAGGCTTGTTTGGTATTAGAAAAAAAAACAAAACGGGGTTGCGTGTTAGGTAATCCTTTTTATTTGAAAATGCTGCCAATATTCACATGGCTTTTTTAACCAATCACGGCTCACAGGAAAGTCTATATAGGTAATTTTTTTTTTATTTATTTTTTAGAATCTCATTTTGCACCTGTGTCAGAGGACTGGCATTTCTAGAGGTTACATCATCACCTAATCTTTTCCTAGTTTAATTGTACCTAGCACAGGTCTGCCTATCACAAACCTCAAAAATAGCACACTTACACACAAACATCCACAATCTACCCTTTTGCTTTTAATTAACGTACATATTTCTCACAGAGGGACATTCATTAAAAGGACGGGTTGTGGATGTAAATGCAGCACTTAAAATAGATTCCAGATGCACCGATGCTGTAACCCAAACTGGCACCCAATACACTGGGATGCTGCCATTCTTTTTGCATGCCTCACACTGAGCAGTGTGTGAGCCGCTGTGACTGGAAGATGATTACACTCCTCTACATCCAGCGTGCAGCATCAATGGCGTTGTCCCAGCTCATGGTAGTTGAGTAAGAACATGCTGATCATATGAATATTTGCGGAAACATTGGTGGAATGTGTTCATTAATGTGTGGTATAATGAGATTGTTGGGGTGAAAAAAAATTAAGTAACGGAACTGTACTAAATGAGCCGACCTTATTTGCTACACCACAAAAAAAAAATCAGTCAAGTCCTAAAACAAGATGTGTTTTTTTTTTTGTTTTTTTTTTTGTTTTTTTTTTATGGTCATGCCCTTATAATTTGTAAAGAGAATATAAATATAGGGTTAGAATTTTTTTTTTTCTGACCAAGTTGTTGCAGCTGGAAAATGCTCATGTAATGTAAATAAAACTTTGTGTACCTGTTGAAATGGGGGCCATGTTTTGGTATATATTGTGAAAAAGGTTTGTGTGTTTTAGTAAAATCAGTGTATTTTATGTATGATTGTCAGGTTAGAATATAGGTTATATGTGGATTCTTTAGTTAGGGGTGTTTCTGTAAAAACGGGTAAAAAAACAAGACAAGTTAAAGAACTATTTTACTCAAAGTTGACTTGCCCTTGCCGATAGGGTTTCCTGTCCCCGGGAATTTACTTTCTGATTGCCAGATAAGCAGGGGCAGGAAATGCCATCTTTTTATGGGCTAAGTCTGGTCGTGTCACACACTAGATCTGTAGAAGCACTTCACAACTTCGGGCAAGAGTGGGATTTGGGGAATCCTACTCCATTTTACTATTCATTGGGTTAAGGTTAGATTTAAGAAGGGGTTAACCTAAAGGGGTTAATCTCTCTCTAAATCTGGAGGTACCTTAGCCAGTCTCAGTTTTAACATTACTTTTTTTTGGTAACGCTAGTCATCTTTGAAAAGAATATAGTAATGACCACTGTATCAGGTTATCACATCCTCAACATTATGAATGGCCGCAAAGAACGGCTACAGTATTAATTGTCCTGGTGGTGCACCCAATTCATGTAAACTAAGCATTGATATTCGAACAGAAAGAAGGAAAACATGACTCATAGGGGCACTCAATGATATAGTAAATAATAATCATTAACAATATAATCTTTATTGTTGATTTAAGATAAAATAAAAGGAGGAACATGGATTCCCAAAATGCTTGAGCAAAAATGGTAGCGAAATATCGACTGATAGAGTAACAGACCCTTTATATATAGGGTAATTATCAATGTACAACGCTTTTGTAAAGTACATTGTCTATGCCCGCATACTTACATTGCCCCCTTAACAGCACCGATAACAGCGTTGCAGTTGCCAGTGACGTCATCAAGTTGCGCCGGCTTCTTCATCGCGATTGCTTCCAGTCGGTTGGCACATCTGTCGTCCTGGAGCCTGGTCGGGAAGGAGCCCTTCGGTGTCAAGACGTCGGGTTAGGTCTTGTCGGGGTAGTTGGCATCGATATGTTGACTACCACCGGTGTAATTGGATTCTATTGGACTGTCTTTATACAATAGCCCTGAATAATAGGCCAGATACTTTAGTGGATATTTAGCTATAGATTTCTCAAGGGAATGAATTCTATTGTATAGCTAAATCGGACGTAAACAAAGAGGATCTTCATTTGACTGTCAATAAAGAATATACTTTGCAAATAGGATATTAATCCTTACCTTACTGCTCCTATTTGGTGATAATTACCCTATATATAAAGGGTCTGTTACTCTCAGTCAATTAATAGATACAGTTTATAGATGGTTGCTAGGAGTTACTCAGGAATGCATGATATTTAATTAGGATCTTATTAAGGAATAATTCATGTAACCGTGACAACATGATATGTTGAGTCATGTAATCAATTACCGTACATGAGAAGCACACAGCGAGGCCGGTGGCATTGCTACCATTTTAATCACCTTATTCTCACTTTATTATCACCATCACTTATTTGGTTTTAATATTTCTCTACCATTTGTGCTCAAGCATTTTGGGAATCCTTGTTCCTCCTTTTTTTATCTTAAAACAACAATAAAGATTATATTGTTAATGATTATTATTTACTATATCATTGAGTGCCCCTATGAGTCATGTTTTCCTTCTTTCTGTTCGAATATCAATCTTTAAAGAGAAAAATTACTTTTAATTTGTGATTTTAGTAATATAAGTTTTCATCTAACTTCAGTTTTGTGAATTTGGTCTGCTAATTGTTTTGTAGTGTTGTTTAGGCTGAATAAAACAAGGTTTCTCCCATGTCTGAGAAATGATAAATTTGATTAAGTTCTGCATATTTTTAATGGGGTAGTAAGAGTATTTATCCTGCTTAGATTCCCCATATGGCTGTCTCGTGCTGTGTCCATGGGAGGCACAATGTTATGCCATGGCCGGGTGGCTACCTCAACAATTATTAGAAAGTACCCACCCAGCGCTGTATTCTCCCTCTCTGTATTTTCGCAATGACAGGAATGTTCAAATCGGTGTGGGAAAATGAGTCACATGTCAAACCATAAGGGGGAATTCAATTCGACCCGAAGTACAGCCGCTTTAAACGTATTACTGTTCTTACGGTAATATTAACCCGGCTTTCTGCTCTCAGCTCAGGGAGCTGTGTTAAAACTACCGTAATAACGGTATTTACGTGCACTATTACCGTAATAACGGTCAAGTAATGCAGCCATTTAAATTCTCCCCTAAATGTCAATAATGTCCCTTGCTTACAGGTTACCTAATAATGCAGAATATTGGGATTGGGCTTACATAGGTGTGGCAGATGTAAACCTTATTTTAAATGCAAATACAAGGCCACAATACAATAAAACCATTCCTGATAATTATTTTGTATTGCACAATTATTGTATATATTGTTTATTCTAATGTGATGCGTCTACCTAGTCTCAGCTTGGATGATTTATTCATTTATAATTTCAAAATGAAGGAAATAATAATCTCTGCGCATCACAAATAGAAATATGTTTTTGATTTATACGATGATACATTGAAAGTAAACCCTTTGACGTGACTGTCATTCTCAATGCTTGATTTACTTCAAATGTTTGTTTTTTCCTAGCAAAAAGTATTTCATCTTTTTAACATCTTATATTTTTCTGAATAAATATATTCTGTGTAAGTTGGCCTTTATGAAACAAAATTCTTAACTCTACTTCCAAATTATTAAATAAAAGTATAGTCTATATTATGGTCTAGACCTGGTGTAAGTAAATGCATACTCTTACAGTGCAGTGATTTATGCTGTGATAAAACATCTGTTAACATACACTACGGAGAGTCGTAAGCTCTAAAGTTACACACCCATAACTGAACACATCTCCTACTGTAAAACTGACGCCCTCTATTATCCTTATAACGCCCCATAGTGGTTACTTTATTCAGGTGCCAAGCAATCAAATTTGAGAGCCAGCAAGATTTGTAAAGGAGGCTGGTGAGACATAGTCATTGACCTAGAAAAACCCTCAAAAATGTGGGCACCAGCAGTAATGTTGTAGGCATGTTTGCTACTAGGATTTTTAATTATATAGTAAAACTGATATTAATATATGTAAAATATATATTTGTAGAGTAGGGATATCAGTTGACTCATTATAAAAGTGCTCTGGTATGAAATGTATATGTGTCACTAAGTGTAACTCTCCTAGATTTGAGGAGCACCTGATCTAAGCAACTTATTCTTGTGTCAAGTGGATTATTCTTGCAGGAATTATGTACTCCCTACTGTAAAATAGAAATATATTAAATATCAGCTCAGAGCTCAATGACTTGTATAAGAATCTCTTGTCTGCAGTCCGTTCCTGTGACTTCCACGATTTTTATATTTTACAGTAGGGGCACATTATTAATTTACATTCTTAAGCGATTTTCTTCATTTGAGTTAGCAAGAACATTGTGATTGTTGCTTTGTGCTGGAGGTGAGTCACCAGTGTTTATGTTGAGCTGCTTGCCTCATGCAACCTTTCAATACCACAGTACTAGCCTCCAGTTGTACATATTAAGAAGGAAAAAAGCCATTTGCACATAGTTGGAATTATTATGTAACAAAATGTTTGTGTCAAATACTGTTTGGTGCAGGTGCTTCCTTCCCCCACCACCCAGCACACACAGGCTTTACCATATTTAGATAATTATCCATGAATGTCACATTTTCAGACTTTCAGTCTTTTTATATTGTTTTTCTGACTACATTAATTGAAAACTGATTTCTTAACTGTTTCCCACCTATCTCATAATGGTGTATTTTTATAGCTTAATTGACTGTCCCTTGGTGCATTTTCTGGTGCTGCATGTATGGTAAAACCATTGATGTCCTTCAGTTTGGCAGGAGACACACTTTTTTCACTCTTATTTAACTGATGCTACACTCTTTTCTTGGCAGAGGGGCTAACAGAACTAATATCCTGACCCGAATACCGGGGACTTTTCGTGCAGATGTAAATACCATGTACATTTGAAGTTCCAGATTATAAATGCCATCAATTAAGTGTTAAGTTGTGGTGTGTTTTAAAATAATATCCCTCCTTTTTAATAGTTTATGAAGATGTTTGCAGACTACCCTGGAGAGCTTCTAGATTCATTATACGGGTATAATGTAGCCCAAAAATGATGTATTTGTAGTGGTAAATCCCCACCATGATAGCAGGAAGCTGTGACCTGCCAGGTGCATAAACTGATAAATCATTATATTCTGTGTTGCATAATATTCTGGTATTAATATATACTTTACATATATTTATGTGCCAAAGATCAGTGTATTTGTCCTGATGTCCAGATCTTTCTCAAATATTTAGATTTATTGTATATGCACAATGTATTTTTAACATGAAGATGTATATATTCAACAAAGATTTCAGTCAAACAGATGGTTTATAGAAAGCAGGCCAAGGATCTTGCATAATATAGTGTTTATTCTGTATTTCACTCGCTATCGGTTATTGTTCCATCTGTTTGCTGCTGGCACTCAACAAATTAATATACAGTGTGTGTGTGTGTATATATATTATATATATATATATATATATATATATATATATATATATATATATATATATATTTTATATTATTTTTTTAATGGAAATTATTGTAAAAGACCTTTTCCTAAGGCTGGATTTCTGATCCTAAATATCCTGGGCAATTTCACAAATAATTACTTCTAAAACTAGACACTGAATGTTCCTTTTGGCCTTCTATTGTCAAAAGGTGCCAGGCTGTCAACCCTGCTTTATGTCTGTTTAATTCACTGTGTGCTCCCTCCTTTTTAAAATGGAGAATCTAGTGTATTCCACCCAAACGTAAGAGAATTGTGCTGAATATGCTGCCAAGATGATGTGCTACTATGTATATCTATAGCTTTTGGTCCCCTTTTTGTTGAGCTCCTTCAAGTCATTTCTCTGTGGCATTATGTACATACAAAACAGACTACTAAACACATGGAAACAAACTGCTTCTAGAATCCACTACTTTATTCCTACTAGCTGCTGTTTGCAGGATGTGGTTGCTAAGGGACTTGATATGTTGCTAAGCTGTCTCTGGGAAGGGTTCACTAAGGAGAGTTGCTGAGGTTGTCTCTTGCACTGTGGGCCTGTACTATTTTGCTCTAATACAGTGATAGGCAACCTTATGAACCTCTAACATACAAATGGGGTGCATATTATTCTTAATCTTAGTAATAGGTTAAAACAATACATTTAATAAAGCAAAGAGACACCTGTCTGTAATAACACATGAGCAGACTTTTTAAAACAATCTGGCAATAAAGTGGGAAGAAACTAGTAGTTGCGTGTAAAGGCTCGGAGGGCCTTTTACCCACCACTGCTTTGAGTGAAGCTCCTGTGTCTAATTTGTTTCTATACGTATGACATTACCAGAGCAAGATTGCTGATCATTGTCAAAAGTCATTGCCTGAAGTGCATAAAACAGCATTTCGTTTTTTTTCTAAACTTGACTGTGACAAAACAGGCAGTGTTCAAGACAAACACACATGTAAATGCATCTTAACTGCAGATCATTGTATTTACAGTGCACTCTCATTAAGATAAATGTAAGTTAAACTGTGTTGACATTAACACTTTGTTCCATATGTCAATAGGTTATGCTGCATAAATATGTTGGAGGGAAACATTTCCCTTTTTTTTAAAAAAAAAAATAAAAAATCTAAAAAGCGTTATGTTTGTCTTGTCACCGGCAAAGTACTGTATATAAGCTTCCTATGCATCTAACCGTGTTAAAACTAAAAGGATTTGTTAATGACCCTATATTCCCCAAAGCATGGCGATAGGAGTGATATTTTCTTGTAAACTAGATTACTGCTGAAATTGTTGTCTTGCTCTCTCTGAGTATGTCTCCCTTGTTGTATGGGTGCAGTAAAGGAATGACGTGTACAAAGGGTAAAAACAAAAATGGCCATCTCTACTGAAACAAATAGTAAACAAAATATAGGTGCAATTTTGTTTATTGGACAAACTGAACTTGATTGCTTATAGAAGCAGATATTTTTCTTCAACTCCATCTTCCTTTTTGTTTTTAGGAATAAGAAAATTCTTAGCAAGAAAAAACTAAAAAGGAAGCAAAAGACCAAATCAAAAGGGAAATTACGAAGCAAGGTAAGGGTTAATTTGTCAGCATGCTTCCACTGTTGTAATACATCTACTAGTGTGTTTTATAAATGTATATGCAAATTTCCAGCTGTCTGTTATCACATTTTTCCTTTTTTTTCCCCCCCATCTGAATTGTTTATATTGCAATCAGAATATTATGGAATATTCATTTATAATAACAAATAAAATAAAAAAATAGTTGCATGATATTAGCAATTGTATTAAGATTCAAGATTGAGTATAGTTGATTTTTAATTCACTTGCTGCTTAGACTTTAATAAAGGTAGATCAAAGGTTGATTTAAAAATATTTTGTGATCAAAATATGGTACTCCCCCAAACAATACAGTACTTCTTAATTTTCCCCAATCAGTAATTGTATAAAATGTGAATACTAAACGTTTAAAATTTGGTGTTTTGAATAAATCAGTGCTAATCACTCTTTCAGCACATAAATGGTGCACTTCACTCTCATTTACACCCTCTGTGTATCTGGAACATGTATGTTGGGTCCCTCTGACCTGTACCTTTTCTGGGAAGAGCTCTGACTAAGGAGCTGACGTCTCCATGATGTTCTGCTACACAACATTGCCGACACACAATCCGGTAACAGAACTTTGTTCCTTTTCTCCTCGCATCTCAATTGGATGCGAGAGAAAATGAGCGGAGCTTTGACTAAAAACGTTGAGGATGTGTTTTTCCATGGACTGTTACAGAGACACATAAAGCCACCTTCCACCAGATTGGATTCTCTCCTAAACGTTAGTGCAGTTGGCATTGCATAATTTTGTGTGTTTGTGATCATGAGACTCAATGTAATAGGCTTTGTAATAAAATGAAAGTGTAATATGTCTCATTCCAAAGCTTTTGTATTGGCTTTATAGACTGAAATGCTGTCATGATGATCGCTATATAAAGTTGGTGTATCTTTTGTACATATGCTGAGGACAAAAATCCCGAAAACATTATATACATCATCGCTCTGATAGTCTGTTCATATGGGAAACGTCAAAATCTTTGGTGATTGACTTCTCATTAAGCAGACCCATTTTCATAGTTTTGTGTTGGATTTGTCTGACACTCTCTTAATATAGATATTAAATAATATATTCAAATAAAAAATAAATATAAGATGGCGCGTAACTCGGCAATGATAATTGTCCCAAAAGTCAGTATTTAGAGAACACTTGCCAATGTCCAGGCGGCTGCCAATTCCCATTAAACCAGATGGTGGTCTTGAAAAAAATCTAGAACAAAACACATGGGATAGGGCGCCAAAATAGTGTAGTATTGTTAAATAATAGACAATACTGTAGTGACTGTAGCCATATACCAATAGATAGAATAATCCACATGTGTTGTATATTTGGATATTCCAAATCTCATAGCAGAATCAACCAGAGTGAACAGTAAGAGCAGAAAGAATAATAGTTTTCATGCAAAACTCTTATGCACCAAGCGCCTCCAATAGTGATATGTGTACCAGAAAACAGAACTTTAATGCTGACCTGATTGTAGTCATGAAGACTTCACTTTTCTCCCGATTGTTATTTAATTAAAATAAGAATAGCTTATCTGGATAGTGGCCTTGTGTATACGATCTGGTATAGATGGATCCCAGGTGAAGTAAGCCAGTCTACTCACAACAAGTCCAGACAAGGTGTTAGAAAGTCCAAGGTAATAAAACATAGGTCCTCAAGGCATTTTGTCTGTATGGTTTAGACTTCATTAGGAGGAAATAAGTATGCGACTACTCGGGTCGCGATCCTTAATAAAGTGCACAGCGCCATTTTGCACTTGTGCACTAACACGGAACCACGTAATTTTGCGCATGTGTGAATAAACTACAGACTGTAAACGGAGCGGTCACACGACCGAGAGTGTCAGATTTTATTATTATACTACATACGTGAATGAAATTATATGGGAAATACAAAGCGGACGCATGACCAAAAAACATTGCATATAGTTATTAAACATTTGTATTAAGCTATACATATCCTAAACATAGCAGACTTGTATGTAGCAGACACATAACAAGAAAATTGTTACATATAGTTATTAAACATTTGTTATATCCTAAACACGCGAGTATAGTTAAAAAGTAAATCGAACAGTCGCATGACCTAAAAATTATAAAATATCATATAATACATTAAAATATCATTAAACATTATATGTCTTAGATGAACAAATACATTTATATACCCGCAATGAAATTAATAACACAGTGACTATGTTTAAACATATGTATACAAAAATGGGAGAAACTGTTCTAAACCCTTCAACACGGATATTACAAAAGTGTTATTATACAAACTTGTATCTATTTATAACAATTCTAATGCACATAAATAGACACATATATGTATTGCATCCATAATGAAACTAAAAAATATATATAAAAATTAAGAATATTATAAAAAATATGTATAGATATTCCAAATATATAATCTATATCCCAAGTATATATGTATGCACATGTTGCATACCAAAATAATCCCAATAATGAATACAAATATTATAAGAACAAATATTGAGGGTCTGCCTGATAATTCTCCTTTAAAATGTTTTGAAACCATATGACTTGTCACTTTATTTTTATTACTTTTAATATTCCTTGTATGTTCTTGAATGCAAAGTTTTAGAGTTTTTCGTTTTGCCTACATATTTTAAACCACATGTACATTCTAAAATATATAAAACAGAAATTGACATGCAATTCATGAGTTCCTTAACCTTAAAGCTCCTACTATTATTGTAGTTATAAAGCACTTTATTCGTTGGAGCTGTATATTTGCATATATTGCAATTATTGCACCTAATGCTCCCTTTTATATCAAAGAATGAAGTGTGTTTGGTCTTAGTATTTTTTAATATACTGGGAGCCAGGATATCTTTCAAATTTTGACTTTTTTTGAAAATAATATTCGGATTCTCCGGAGGAATATTATACAGGATGGGGGTCTCTCTTCAAGATACTCCAATGTTTAGACATGACCGATCTAATTCTATTTTCACCACTACAATATGTGGTGATAAAAGGAGTATTGTTGTTCTTATTTTCCTTTTTTGAATATATCAAAAGATTTTGTCTATCTAATCTTTCTGTTCTATCGATTTTGCATTTTTTGTTAATAAATCTTGGATAACCCCTCTTCTGAATATATATTTAACTGCTCTTTGCAATGATTATCACAATTTCTCTTAATGCAGTGAAATTGAGAAAAAGGAATATTGGTCTTCCATCTTTTAACATGGGGGCTTTTGTAGTGCAAGTAACTATTTGTGTCAACCAGTTTCATAAAATTCTGAGTAATCACCCTGGCGTCTTGTCCTTTAAGGACTAGATCCCGATAGTCCACTTGTATCGGGTCATACTTCATCGTAAATTTTAAGATTTTATTAATTTGTTTCAATATACATTATGAAAATTTCTAACGATTTGGTATTGCCTTTCCAGACTAATACAATAACATCTATATGTCTCTTAAATAAAACAATATTCTCTGAATATGGACTAGAGTTATAGATATATTGTTCCTCCCAGCTTCCCATGAACTAATTTGTGAAGCTGGGGTCGAAAACTGTGCCCATCTCAGTTCCGCATAACTGTAAATAGAACTTGTCTAGGAATTTAAAAAAATTGAGTTAAAATAAATCTAATCAGATTACAAATATAATCTTTATGTGCATTTGACTAAGTAACATCCATATCTAAAAATTTCTTACTGCCATTATCCCTTTTTCATGTTCGATGGATGTATATAACGATTGAACATTAATTGTAACCCATAAAATTTCTTTATTCCACTTGAAGTTCTCAAAGATCTGTAACACATTTGTGGTGTCCTTTAAGTACGACTTCAAATTAATAACATATTTTCTCAGGAATATATCTACATATTTGGAAATATGGGAGGTCAATGAATCTATGCCGGCTATGATTGGCCTACCTGGCGGATTATCCAAATATTTATGAAGTTTAGGCAGATAAAATATTAGTATTACTGCTCTATTTACCATCAAAAATTGGAATTCATCTTTTTTTTTTTTTTTAAATCCAGTATTTTTATTAGAATTTTTCAAGATACAAACATAACAATCAACAAAAAGAAAAGAAAAAAAACAACAATCGCATACATATCTGAATTAAATGACGTAATTTACAAGATTTCAGTAAGGTATAATAACACAAATGTGCCATACTCATTCTGGATCATATATTATAAATGCTCATATATAAACATGTTACACATATAGGGTTTACCACATGGACCTAAATACTTATTATAAGAGCTGTATGAGCCATACATTTAAGTATTTAGAGAATTTAAACTAGATGACACAGGAATTCATCTTTAACGAAAATACCATCATGAAGTGCTCTAGTTAACACTTCTCTTAACAAGCTAACAAACTCACTAGTGGGGTCTCCATTTAGGGAAGTATATGATATTACGTAACTCTATAATCTATTAGCTTCCTAAATATAATCTGTACGATCCTGTACAACAATGCCTCCTCCTTTATCTGCTTGTTTTATTATTACTTTCGTTTTACTTTGGAAATTTTTAAGAGCTTTTATTTCATGGGTTTTTAAATTCCTAGAGATATGAGTGATATTCTCTGATTCACAGAGAGTAATCGATTCTTAGAAAATTTCAATGTGTCTACTTCTAGACTCCAATGCATAGTATTTAGAGGGTAACCCAAAACCAGATTTTGAAGTTGTTTCATAATTAGTCAAAATAGCAAAATCTTTCCTGGCAAAATGCCTTTTGCAGTGTTAACTTCCTTACAAATTTATGTATGTATGTGTATATGTGTATATATGTATGTGTATATATGTATGTGTATGTATATATATGTGTGTGTGTGTGTATGTATATATATATATATATATATATATACTAGATAATAAGCACACTGTGGTCATAATTCTTTCCATGAGTACTTTTCTGCAACTTTGAGCAGTACCACAAAATTACCTTCAAATTTATTTCTGTAGTTCTCCTCTACCAAATCCAAAGATATGTGCTATTGGTTAAATACGTGTTGGGATGTAGGTGAGAAACAGTAGAATGTGTTTATTTTTAATTTTGTTTTATTTATTTTGTTCACATTTTTAATCAGAGAATCAAGTAGGTTACTAACAGATCAAATGCAAACTGGGACAAGCAGGTTTTTGCTCCAATAGCAGTGTGGCAATCTGTTATGTGCACTGAAAAGTCAATGCAATGAAGTAGAGCCCTCAAGACTTTTTACATCTTGAAAAATACAAATTGCCTTTGTGTTTAGTTTATATGAAATATAAAGTATTAAAATCTCATAAAAAGTGTGTAATAAAAATATAAGAACAGTACATTAATAACAATAAAGACCAAGAGCTGAACAACAGGGATCTTTAGACACATATATTATAATATAAAATTGAAGAATCAGATATACACAATTAATAGATGGTTAGTGGTTATAGGCAATATGTGTTTTTCTCCCACATTACATACCTGTGGACCCAGCACCATGGTGCAGCATTAACTCCAGTCTATAGATTGTAAAAGGGACACTCTTACTACTGTTTCAACATGCATCCTCTACTTGAACTATAGGACACCGCCTATTTGGTACTAATTAAATAAAATATAATATTTACCATTAGTATCTGTCAACTGACTTGTGCGTATCTTGCGTCTGCCTGCTCATTCTGCCATTGCATAAGTAAGTCTCCCTTAAAATAATATGCTTTCTTAGACCACATTCCTTTTCTACATGTAACCACACTCGCTGGAGTGCTGCTGTGGCCTGCCAGTGTATTTAGTTAAATACGCCATTGGAAATTTATCCAATAGGCTTTAACTATGGAACTTGCCTTAAGCTCCCTACTGTTGTTAGAGTACACGTGAAATGGATTTTACACCTAAGAGAACTACGGGATAGGTTTACTGAAGCTTCTGAAAAACAGAAGCGGAGGTGTTGCCCATAGCAACCAATCAGATTCAAGCTAACATGCATCTAGTACGGTCTAGAAAATATTAGCTTGAATCTGATTCTTTGCAATGGGCAACACCTCCACTTTTGCTCTTTAGAAGCTTTAGTAAATTTGTCCCTAAGAGTGTTTACTTATGGAGTCCCTTTATAAAAACCGTGCTATGCCCCCAACTCGTCTTACCTATGCACATCTGTGTTTCTCCATCAGATGGCCACCAGCATTTGGCTATCTACCCAAGGTATGATACCTACTCGCCCCACTGTATCCACTAGTGTTGTACAGCTGGAGTCATAACATGTGTTGTTAGGATTGAACCGCACAAAGAAAAGATACTTGCATTCCTATATTACTACTTTCACTAACCAAAGAAGGTTTAGTCTCTCACTTGTCTTGAGCAAAGATGTAGTCCCCCTCTTGCTGTGCTTATGTGTTGTGAAACTTTACCCTGGCCCTATATAAGTAATTCCTTCACCATCCGAAGTCATGCAGTTTAACCTTTTATTCATGTTTGTTTCTAGCCTTTTAAAGAGCTCTCCTTAAATACAGGCTTGAATTATTCTTATGAAGTCAAATGTTTTTGTCATATCTGAATCCTGGTTTCTTCTCTCCAACGGTTAAATAGGTCAGTATCCCCAACTATCTGTTAAGCTGGGTACACACTACACTGTTTTCGTCCAATAATCGGCTCAAACTGCCGACATACGACCGCTCGTTCAAGAGTCGGGTCAGTGTGTACAGTTACACGATGGTCGAAAGTCTGCCCAAATGGACGATTCTCGCCTCATTTGGTTGGTCGTACCGTTTAATATTTTCGTTCCAATCTCGTTACCACTGTTCAGTGTGTATGAACTTCCGACGGATCCACAACAATCCTCCGATACTTCCTCGACCTGGGGGGCATGTGTATGTTAATTTTTATGTCAATCCCAGTCCCACGTGGTGCGGAATCCGCACATCACTGTGTTTTGTATCGATGTATATTGCACCTGTCTAGCTGCAGACCATTACACTTGTGTAAAGCACGTGTGTTATTACCCTTTGCGTCTATGTATTCATATTTACTCTTTATACACTTATACCTTTTATAACCTATTAAATTTATAGTAACCTTTATTAACCTATAATTGTGAATTACCCAGAATAAACCACACAGTGTTCAAGCAACATTTTTATTGCAAGAAAAAGGTACACAAATTGTAACACACACAGCTATCAGAAAGATCCGCATGAGAAGTGAGTGCGCAAATACCAATCAGAGAGCTGAATACTGCAGAGTATTATTTTTAAGGTATTTTTAAAGGTGCTACTGGTTTGTAGCAGAACAGGTCTTGATGTCGTTTCCACTCCCTTTGATTTCTTTATCTACGAAACAAGAAAATAAAAATGTTTATCATTTAAATTCTATATGTAATTTACAATCTACCTCATAAATACTCTCATTTTCTCACCCTCTCACCTTTCACACTGCTCGAGATTAGTTTATATCTATATTTCGGTCCCTGTGGCGAAATCGCACTAGTAGTGGGCTTAACCTCCGAGCATTCTGGAAAACAGGCGCCATTTTGGTTATTATAACAGTACAGGTATGTGCCCAAAGCATTTACATGTCTACACATGTTCACTGAAATACCTTGGTGTAGAACTTCTTTAATATATTTTTCTTGTTCAATTTCTCCTTGTTTGCTAACATTAGTGGTATCAGTGGTATCTAAACCGGCTTTCTCACCGTTAAATCTTCGTTCTGACATAAAAAATTAGTTTATAAATTAGCATTTTCTACTGCTTTATGTGACAATACATCTACATCTACACTACAGGTACACTACATGTGCTACTGACCTTTTTTAATGTCGTCCTGGTCCAGTACTTTTACCATCATCTCCCCGCTCTTGGGCTCATTGGATTTGCTTTTTGCTCTTCTTGAGTATCTCCACCCCCCACCTTAACTTTTCCAACATTTTTTGGCCCTTCCAGCACCATCTGAGTCTATCTCCGTCTCCGTAGCTGCAACCCCCACTGACACCTTCTCCTCACCCGCGACTCCCACTGACCCCTTCTCCTCACCCGCGACTCCCACTGACATCTTCTCCTCACCCGCGACTCCCACTGTCACTTATTAGGGAATATTCATTGCATTCCACTTTAGCAGTTAAATGTTTTTCTGAATGTATATTACTAAACTTCTATTTTATAGAAATGAAGGGAGTTAACTATAGCTAAAGCTCTGCCCCTTTATGCTAATGTGTTCGGTATCTCGTACATTTCCCTGCAAATGTCGCTGCAGTGTGTACGGAATTTAAATCATTGTTCACGACAACATGGCTGTAAAAAGTCGCTAACGGGACGTCCGCTCTTCCCTTTCTCGTCCTAAACAAGGCTAGTTCATATGCAGTCCATGGACCGAGCGATCGAACCATCGATCGCATGTAAAATTGCTCGGCATAAAAAGTGGGTCGAAATTTCTGTAGTGTGTACCCAGCTTTATATAGTGCTGATAGACTAACCAGACGTGTTGGTGTAGCCATCTTTGTTGAGGAGAAGTTCACGGTGGCTACTCATGACACATCAAGTTTAAATAATGATCTTTGAAAAGTGAAATATCTGTATCAAAGGCCCTCTTTGCAGGTTTTTCAGGACTCTGTCCGTGGGGTGGCTGTTTTTGTCTTATCTGTAACTGTTATAGGTACCACAATAGATATTATCATCCTGGGGATCTTAATTATGATTGACTCTCAAATGTATGTCTTTTACTGAAATCCTTCTGTGGTGCCCATGGGCTCTCATTACTTATTACATTTTAATAAAGCACCTTGTATCCATTATTATTATTATTATCATTTATTTGTTGGGCGCCACAAGATTTCCGCAGCGCCGTACATAGTACAAACAGTAGACCGTACAGGGTTCAACAGTACAGAACGATAAACACAAAGTACCAATGCTTCAGTAACTCCGGGACAGCCATAAGGAGTAAGGACAGAGCAGAAGAACAGGTATGGAGACACGGGGGGAAGAGGGGCTCTGCTCATAAGAGCTTACATCCTAAGGGAGGGTGGACAAATCAGACATGAGAGGGAGCTGGTGATGCCAGGGGAGTGAGGGAATAGCGAGCAGAGTAGATGAGGGGTTAAGTGGACGGTTGATAAGCTTTGAGGAACAGGTGAGTTTTAAGTGCTCGTTTGAAGGAGCACAGATTGGGAGCGAGACGGATGAAACGAGGGAGGTCGTTCCAGTGCAGTGGGGCAGCTCGGGCGAAGTCTTGGATTCTGGAGTGGGAAGTGGTAATTAGAGTGGAGGAGAGGCGACGGTCATTAGCAGAGCGCAGGGACCGGGCAGGAGTGTGAATGGTGAGGAGGTTGGCGATATAGGGAGCAGTAGACAGGGAGAGAGCCTTGTAAGTGGTGATAAGGAGTTTGAAGAGGATTCTGTAGGGGATGGGGAGCCAGTGTAAGGCATGGCAGAGAGGGGAGGCAGAGGAGGAGCGGCGTGAGAGAAAGATGAGTCTAGCAGCCGCATTGAGTACAGAGCGGAGGGGGGCGAGATGTGAGAGGGGGAGGCCAGTGAGGAGAAGGTTGCAGTAGTCGAGGCGGGAGATGATGAGTGTGTGGATGATGATTTTGGTGGCGTCTTGTGAGAGGAAGGGTCGAATGCGGGCGATGTTGCGCAGCTGGAAGCGACAGGCTTGAGCAAGGGATTGGACATGGGGGGCAAAAGAGAGATGAGTCGAGGGTGACAACCAAGCAGCGGAGTTGGATGACAGAGGAGATGGTGGTGTTATTAACAACGATAGAGAGGTTGTGGTGGGAGGGGAGTCTAGGGGGAGGAAAGACAATGAGTTCGGTTTTAGAGATGTTAATTTTGAGAAAGCGTGAGGACATCCAGGCGGAGATGGCAGAGAGGCAGTCAGATACCCGAGAGAGGAGGGAGGGAGAGAGATCAGGAGAAGAAATGTAAAGTTGAATGTCGTCAGCATAAAGGTGATACTGAATCCATTAGAAAAATTGCACAGACAATAATGAAGAATATGTACTTTTAGTAAGTAAGCCCTATTTGTTGCAGCTGTTAGTTATCCTTGTTTTATTACTGACATAAGAGCAGTCCCTAAACATATAGTATCAGCAAAGCTCTCTACATGTTCCAGTGCTCTTAACATCCACAAACTCTTTAGTCAAAACCTGCATAAAGGCTAGAAAGTGTTGCTGGTTTACAGAAGACACTATGACAACACTAAATACAAACTGCTCTGGAAGTTGACATACAAAAGACTGTCAGCTAGGAACTATTGTACAAAACTAAGACATAAATGTGCTATTGTCAGTATGATTTGTATATGCTACATATATGCTTTGCTGCAAAACCTGTCCTATCACTATCAAGGAAGAAAAATATGCATTTTAATTATGGAAATTATGCCCTATGTGATAAGAATTGAAGTCACACTGTGACAGGTGACTAGAAACCGCATTAAAATACTTTTGTGACCAGAAATCTTCGAGAATATTCTTGTATTCGAGCGTTGGCAAGTATCAGGGCCACATGATAAACCGCTCTAAACTGATGGGATAAATTGCTTGATATGACTGTTGTCCATCATGTGCAACACACAACCAGTGTTTTTTTCATGTCCAATCCACGATTTCCAGCTGGTGGGGCTTATAAACACTGGAACCTCAATGTAATTGAGGTCTTAAACTACCCTTGGAAGACACAACAGTGTGGAGTCACTGGGGTATGTTTAGTTGAGCAGGTGCGGGCATGACATGGTTGGCAGTGGGGGCTGCCTCTGTGCATGGCATGGTTGGCAGTGGTGGCTGCCTCTGAAAGTTGAAATGAACTATATAATCTATGTAGCATGAGTAAGAAAATTGACACAACCTGAACTGAGGTTGGCACTGCTGATATAATGACATGGGCTCTTCTTTTAGAATATTGGCATTGTGCGCATAATATTTTGGGCTCTGCTGGTAAAAAGAAGGCGTTTTAGCTATGTAATGGACAATTACATTCAGGTCATTGTTTGGTATGGATTACATCTGAAACTAATTTATTGATGCACGTTGGCTATTGAAAAGAAGTGTGCATGTTAAGAATGATTTGGTCATTTTATGGAGCTCATGCACACAAGCATATTTTTGTTGCCTTTTAAGCACCCCTCAGTAATACGGCACCCCTCAGTAATACAGCACCCATCCTCTGGGATAATTAAAACTTATGAATGCTCAATGTACATTGGATTTTAAGAAATGCAGGAAAATGCAGTGTGCACAACTTTTTGGAGAATTAAAAGAGAAAAATACATTGAACATTGTGGATCAGTTTTTCCATAACTTGGCAGAGGGAGTGCTGCGTTCACAAGTCAGAGCCCTTAATTTGTCAGACTGACTCACTGCAATCTACCTTGAATAGATTTATTGATGACATTCTGATGTGTAAAAGAAGCGGCTTCCCCAACAAATATTTATGTTTTGGTATGCTGCTGCAGTAGTTGGCAAATATAAAGTGAGAAACAAAATGCAACATTCTTCCTATCCTATTTGATATGTTTAGAAAAACATCTTTCACATAATCTTAATCCAATACCTATAAACGTTTTTTTTGCCTGAGAATCCCCAATGCAAGGTCACTGTAGTTTTTTTTTCTTCAGTTTTTAGATTATTCTTATCAGTGGAGTTAGTGCAACAATCCTACATGTGTTTTTCAGGTGTATAGTCTTTTGGGTCTTTTACATGTGAAAATATGGCACATAAACACATACAACTCATATGTCAAATATAGTGAATAGAAATGTTAAAACATACAAAGGTGAAGTAAAATATGATAATCAAACTTGGTAAATCCTTTCATATCCCTAGTATCCTTTAGTATGTAATTTCTCAGGAGCAGAGCCCGCTTCCCTCCTGTCTCTATACTTACTACCTCTGTTCCAGCTACACTGGTACTGGCTTTGCTTGGAGCCTAAGTAGTACTTGTTGTTTGTTCTGTGCTGTTTACCCTTTAAGATCTATTGTTTGTAATATGTGCGGCGCTGCAGATACCTTGTGGCTCCTTATAAATAAAGATTAATAATGATGATAATATCATTTTAAGAACCTCATAATTCTGTTTTCATATGAGCAGAGTTGGCATGTGAACGCTGTATTAGTAAATACTGTGAAACCGTTTGTTTTTTTTAAAGTAAACATATATTGTAATCATAATCAAAATAGGACTTGGATCATGTGGCACTAAACCTTTTGTAGGCATTATACACTGAATATGCTGGAGAAAATTGGCTAATATCTGAGCTGTGTGCAAATATAATAAATAATTGTATTTTCTGGTATCCAGTCTTTCATTATCGTGTACAAATTACATATTTGTTTGTGTGCATGCCTATATAAGTGGAATTGACTATTAAAGGGAAATTCATTTGCTAGATGTTTCTTACACTTCAACACCTTACTCACTGGTGTCTAAAATCATACTTTTATTAGTGTATTAGTTAAAGAATCTAAACGGACAAGGAGCCTATTGGTTCGAACAATCCCATACTGCCTGCTTTATTTATTCATGTTTTCTGTAAGTGAACACACAGCACTAATCCCCCCAAGTGGTTAACACTGCATATGAAATGTGATTGTGTTTCATATGCAGAAATCTGTATTAACACTGATGCAGCTCTGTGATTTTATACAGCGATTGCCTGTGGGTGTATGGGCCAACAGTACCGCCACAAACCTTTTTCTCTGGACCTCCTCACCTAAATGGGTTACTTTATGTAACTATGCCATGTCTACTTTAAACAGATTCCCAGATAAAAACAAATTCACTTTGTACTGCCATCCGTGAAATACTACTACTACTAGCACTGGGTTCACGATTGAGTTCAATTCCTGACCATGGTCTTATCTGTGTGACGTTTGTATGTTCTCCCTGTGTTTGTGGGTGTTTCCTCCATGTGCTCCGGTTTCCTCCCACACTCCAAAAACATACTCGTCCCACATCTTCACATGCTGAAACACTGTTCTTTTCACTCCTGCCAGATGGTGTTCTCTTCTATGCAATTTGCTGCACAGAGGCCAGAACATCAAACCTGCAGTTTGTAATAACTTTGTCTTATATTTTCATGTGGCTTGAACGGTTATCCAAGCCTTCTACATAGGGCTGTGTTGCAAAATTACAGTTTAAACATTATTTTGCAATGTTTGGTTCTGTACAGCACAGTTTTTAAAAGGTGATTTTTGAGTTTTAGGTGATGAATCCTACTTTTAGCATCTAGCATGCTGTATATTTTGCCACATTACAAATACATTAGTGGCAGGCCTGAAAGACAACTATTTGAGCTAGTGATATAAATTTATTTGACCTACATCTTGGCACACTATGAAAGCATAGACCTTCTTTCATATAAAGGAGAACACACTTTTGTGGGGGGGATGCTCATGTATAAGCAACAGCTGACTGCATGTCCCTATCTGGCTGTCTTGGAAATCCATGCCCTTGTGCAGTTTTTGTATACATATTTGTAGACATGTAATACTTTTTTTTTTCAGCTTTTACTGTTCTTTCTTTAATTGTATTACACCCTTTTAATTTTTATTATTTTTTTTATTTAAATATATTTTAGGCTGACAACTTGGAAAATGCTCTCTTCATACCTGACCTCAAACTCCACAGCAACCCTTCAGCATTCAATGTGTATTGCAATGTACGACACTGTGTCCTGGAATGGCAGAGAAAGGAAACCTCCCTTTTGTTGTCCTCAAAGAACTCTGTGCAGAGTGGGGAGTCTGACAGCGATGAAGAGGAGGAGTCCAAAGATCCACCAGTCAAGCTTCCAAAGGTGCATACTTGCATTCGTATGCCATCTAAATATGTTATAACATTTTATTTTTGGAACTCCGCTATTATACTTGATTTCCTTCCATCTATGCCATGATTTCATGTATGTTTTCAGGAGTCAGCGGATTGATGTATATTTTTTTTTTGGGGTCTTTTTAATACTTCAATGCAGTAAGTAGAATTCTTAAAATAAACAGCACTGGTAAATATCCACACCCTGTTTATTTTATTCTATTAAATTTTAGAATTTGTTGTGCAGCTCTTCTTGGATACTGTATCCAGAAATTCAGCAATTTAAAGTTATCAAGAAAAAAGAATTCCAAACTGTTTAGGACGGCCATACAGTTGTAGCTCTTGGGTTAAAAAAAAGAGAAGTTGCAATGCCTTTAAAATGTTACGGTATGAAATGCTGCACTATTTTACCAGTACAAGGACCCATCTCAAGGTAACAATCCCCATGCTTTTACCGTTGCAGAGTCTTCTTGCTAAGGCTGCTCCTAAACAGATAATAGGGCTGTTGTTAGTAGAATTCACTTGCAGTATCATTACTAATTGCCAAATGAAGTTCTCTAAACTGCAGGGCCCGATTAAGGGTTCCGGCCGCCCTAGGCTATTTCAGCTGTAGCGCGCCCCCCCCCCCCCCCATCCAGCCACCTCACCTGCCACCTGCCACCTGCGGTCCCGATGAATCCGGCTGCCACATTTAGAAAAAAAACAAACAAAAAAAAACATCTTGGTGTCGCTGCGCCCCCCCTGGCTCCAGCGCCCCAGGCTGCAGCCTGGTCAGCCTATTGGCTGATCAGGCACTGCTAAACTGATTTCCCTTTTTCAGTAAGCATTGCTGCCCATGACAAGGTGGCACCTCTGTGCTGTGCTCAGTTCCGGAGGACTTCTGGGATCAGCCTCAATTTTTGTTTTGTGTGGTTGCAATAAATCCTCTGATCACTAAAATAATTATGGGGACCGCACTTGAGACATCCTGACCTAGAGATGGATGGTCACCTACTGAGATGTACATGCCATGAATAGACACAAATGTTTTCCAGACAGTTCCTTCTCAATCCTTCAAAGCAATCCTTCCCTCCTTTTCTTAGTGGGTTTTAAATCCAATGTAGGTGCAGAATTACAGGTTGGGTGTGCAGCTAGTAGTTTCCCAATAGCAAAAATCGCATAAAGGTTTTGGAGACAATCACAGATGGAGGTAATAGCGATAAAGTCTTGTATGTACGTGAAGGTGGAGGGGCATGTATAAACCAATAATTCAAAGTTAAATTGTGGTGTATCATACATCTTTTACGATATAAAAATATGTATGCTACAGCACACACTATTGTATGCTGTATAGCAATTTTCTAAACATGTATTGATAGTGTTTTGTTCATTTTCCATCTTAGATTATTGAAATTGGTTTATGTGAAGTTTTCGAGTTGATAAAGGAAACACGATTTTCTCACCAATCACTGTGTTTGAGGAGCTTACAGGCTCTGCTCAATATACTACAGGGTCAGCAACCAGAAGGACTCCAGTCAGAACCTCCAGAAGTATTAGGTAAGTCTGATACACAATGTGGGGTGTAAGGCACCGACTGCTGTCCATTCTCCGCGTGCACATACTTTCTCAATGAGTTGTCTGAAATACAGATTTTTTATTTTTTTTGTAATAGTGAGCCTTGTTATAGGATGCGAAGAAATAAAATCTGGTTAGAAAGTAGGATTAATATATTTAACTAAAGCACATACAGTATATATAGTTGATCTCTAATGCAATTGCAAAGCAATTATGGCTGAGCAGAAGATCAAGAGAAAAGGAAAAATTAATAATTAAAAATGTGAAGCTATATATATTAAATATTTCCAACAATGATGTACAAAATTGACTATAGCTAATTACCTGTTTTGCTTTAAAACTCCCCAACATAACTGCTAATGTCTGAAATTCTAGTACTAGAATGCAATGTAAACCATTCTTCATGTGTGTTCCATTTCTGCCAACAGAATCCCTCCTCCAGCTTATTTTGGAAATAACTGTTCGTAGTACGGGCGTCAATGATAGCACTGGACAGTCGCTGACTGCACTCTCCTGCGCCTGCCTCTTCAGTCTGGTGGTAGCATGGGGAGAAACAGGAAAAACCCTACAAGCCATTTCGGCTATTCTTACCAACAATGGCAGCCATGCTTGCCAAACTATTCAGGTATCTTTCTTTTTGTTAGTGTCTTCCAAGGCTATTCATCACTAAAAGTATACACTAGTTTGAAGTAAATATGTAAGCAGCAGAAAGATGGAATTGTAGCACGTTTATGATTTTTGCAGATAAAGCAGTAACACTGGATGATGAGCAATATATGCCACTGTTTTAACTCCGTCCCAGTGGCCTTTGGAGTTCACATATTTTAAGCAAACTATTGTTATTTTGCAAACGGTCTAATGTGTTACCTCCAGCTTTATCTGAATTTGTGTAGCAATTACTTATCTGGCTTTTCACAGACAGTGCTGTGTTCTTGTTGCTTTGTGTACTACTTGTATTTCCAAATGCTACCTACAGATTAAATAAATTTAGTTGATGCAGTGTTTGTTTATCCCAATATTTTAAAAGAGCCATAGGTCTGCAGCACTTTCAGAGTCAAAAGTATTTTACACATTTGTATGAATTGTTTTCTTTCAATCGCTGTGTAATATTATGATGATTTAGAAAGTTTTGGATACCAAAATTAAGTTATTGTTAACGACATAAAGATGTAACAAATTGTCTTGAGTTGTCACATATACTTCTGAATAGGAAACCATCTATAGGTTCCACTTAGTAAGCCGTAGTGTAGTGATCTGCGTGAATGGGCATTTTTTCTTGGTTTGGGACCTTGTTTCACATAAGTGTAAGTAGGCTTTGAATTTAATATACTGGATCACAGACCTATACATTTTTGTGTTGCTACTTTCATTATTCAACTACAACAAAAGAGGTATTTATAATTGTTCAGCCATTTGACACAAGCAGTGTTATTGCAACTTCCTGGTTCTGAATGTTTGTGGCTTACCTTCTTCCACTCAGCTATACCTTTTGTAAAGCTTCATTACCACCTTGGAAAATCTTTTCCTATGGTAGCTCCACCCGCTAGCCAAAGCCCTGGAGGGTGCTCCATGCAGCCCTTTTTCTCAAGGCTCTTACGTTTTTCTCATAGCCTCAGCATGTGATTGGTTTGTCATACCAAACTCCACACCCCTCCAAGACCATTTAATGTTGGCTAACAGAATTATTTTGATCATTGTATAATGAAAAACTTGCAGAGACCCAGGAATAACAGCTGCATGTAGCAGACCAAGGCTCTGGCTAGGGGGATGCCCACCTAGGAAAAATTTTCGCTGGGTAGTAATGCATTTTTAAAGTGGAAGGTGTTACCCAAACCTTTACTCTGAATAATTTATCTGTGGTGCAAATA
This sequence comes from Mixophyes fleayi, assembly GCF_038048845.1. Taxonomy (NCBI): domain Eukaryota; kingdom Metazoa; phylum Chordata; class Amphibia; order Anura; family Limnodynastidae; genus Mixophyes; species Mixophyes fleayi. The sequence continues at coordinate 114,310,525 of NC_134403.1, read as the reverse complement.
AAGCTATTTTTTTAAAAACAATCTTAAGTAGTATTTAGTGTTGTGTGTACTTTCCGTACCCCTTATCATCCCATATTTAATGGGAAGTATATGTGCAAGTATAGTGTATCCAGAATGTAAATTTATTTTCCAGATGAAATTGGTTGAGATATATTCACATGTAAAACCACACTGCTAACTAGTCCAATAAAATCAATTTACTGTTGTCAGGATCAGAATACAACATACGTTATCAGTATTAGTTAAAGGCTTTCTGTGATTAGATCAGGGGTTTTCTAGTTCGTAGGTCAGATATAAAACATGTGTTACTATACCATTTATGATGGGTCCACATGACTCTCTGCAATCATATTGTTCACTACCAACTCATTTTAATGATTTATTATAATTATGTACCAGTCCCATTGTCCTTCTCTGTTTCTTGGCAGTAATTTACAATGCTTAATGTGAAAACACTGGATTCACAGACTTAATCCTGGTTTAATAAGGTTAAGAACTTGTGCACTATTCTGCAGTTCTCTAGAATATATGGGTAGTGTTATTTTCGGAGCCCGTGTCTTTGGCACTTAGAAGTGGGGCAAGAGGTAGATGGATTAGTTTAATATGTTATGATTTGCTGTTAGTGTGCAGCAAAATATTAATTCTTGCTCTATATGTAGCATTACTGTCAATGGTGCACGAAGTTGAAATGGAAAGGTGGACTGAGACAGGACTTTGAGTAATCTCATCTGTTCCTATGCAATATTTTTCATAATTTCAAAAATACTTTTCTCTTTCCTACCATTGGGGTACACTGTGAGACATTGGGTACTTATTTTAGCTTTATTTCTGGAATTGAAAAATAAATGCACTTAAAGGTCAGGTCATTGAAGTCGTTAGATTCTGTGGTGACAATAATGGCTTATCTTTTCATATAAAATGTTCATAAAACGGGTCTAATTATTTGGTCCAAATGTTGCCTGTCTGTACGGTCTCCAGTGTTATCAACACCACCCTCTTGTATCTATTTTTGCCAGGTGCCAATCATTTTAAACTCTCTGCAGCGGAGTGTTCAAGCAGTTCTGGTGGGCAAAATCCAGATCCAGGACTGGTTTACAAATGGGATTAAAAAGGCTGCCTTGATGCAAAAATGGTCTCTGAAAGATATTCCTGTCGATGAAGACGACCAGTGCCTCCTTCAGAGCGACGGCTTCTTCCTTTACCTTTTATGCAAAGATGGCCTTTATAAAATTGGTTCTGGATATAGTGGGACAGTGAGGGTAAATACAAAACATTTCTTAATACTTGATATCTGTGAGCCTAGCAGAACACCTGGATGGGTAAGCCTTATGTTTTGTTGTAAAGTATAAGGAAATCTGCAATGAAGACACCAAGATTTGCATTCAATAGATTACTTCCTGGTTAATTTGGCAACTGGATGCATTTAAGCAATATGGGCCTGATTATTAAGGAAAGTTAAGTAAACAAATTGAGTAAGTAGTCTCCTGGACAAAACCATGTTACAATGCAAGGGGTGCAAATTAGTTTTCTATTTTGCACATAAGTGAAATACTGTCAGTTTTTCCATGTAGCACACAAATATCAACTTTAAATTTCAGTGTACAAATAAGCTATCAAATATTTGTGTGCTACATGAAAAAAAAAGCCAGTATTTGACTTATGTGCAAAATGGAAAACTAATTTGCGCACCCCTTGCATTGTAGCATGGTTTTGTCCAGGAGACTACTTACTCATTTTTTTTTTTTTTTACTTCACTTTCCTTAATGAATCAGGCTCTATATCTCTAGAAGGACAAAGATCAATGAATCAATGAGACCTTGCTGCCAACCCATACCCATTTTTCTGAATGCATATTGATCTTTTGAATACTAAATCTTTTAGCAGGCTATGATTACTTTTATTCTGTTTCACACCTTGTTATTTTACAGATTCTGATTTGGAGTGGTATTGAATCGTATCTTACAAAAATAAAATAAAAATTGTGGCGGATATGGGATTGAGCACTCACACTAGGGGGTATATTTACTAAACTGCGGGTTTGAGAAAGTGGCGATGTTGCCTATAGCAACCAATCAGATTCTGGCTGTCATTTTGTAAAATGTATTAAATAAATGACAGCTAGAATCTGATTGCAAAAGTGGAGATATTGCCTGTAGCAACCAAACCCGCAGTTTAGTAAATCTAGCCCTAGGAGTTCGCACTCGTTATTTATGTAGAATTATAATGCGATGATTCACTTTTTACAGGGCCACATCTACAATTCCACGTCCCGTATCAAAAGCCGTAAAGAGAAGAATTCTTGGTTAGGTTATGCTCAGGTATGGTGAACAGATTTCATTCTGTGCTGTTGTAAATACAATGTTACAGTATATATTTGGTAGAGGATACTAGGTATATTTGGATTCAATCTTGTGGCCTAGTAAACAAAACATGTTTTATATACTGTTACGATTAGCTTACCCTCACCCAAGCAATATGTCGGGACTCGCTTTTTTAAAGGAATGCAGATAAATCTGGTTATTTGTGTATAATAATATGTAACTGTTTGTTACTAAACAATTGTAGAAAGCAAAAAAAGAAAACTTTAAAATGCACTCTCTTTATCAAAAAAAAAGTTCGCTTTTCAGTTAAAAAGGGGGGACATTCTTTTATCTGCTAATAGCTCCTATTCTCTGCTCCAGGGTTACTTGCTTTACAGAGATGTGAGCAATCACAGTATGACAGCCATACGGATTAACTCAGAGACTTTGGAACAGGATGGAACCGTAACTGTGCCAGGTAGATATTACATTGCATTTCTCTATGAATATTGGCAATTGGCCAGTACAATATACGCAGTGTCTGACCAGTTCTCATCTAAGTGTCACAGCATATATTTTTAACACCCTCTTTATACTAAATCTGTCATGGTTTTACATAATAGTCAGCAAGTGAGCTATTAAATGTATGTAAATTTTTTTTGTTGGAAATGAAGAGCTTCTTCTGTTAATAATTGTTTCCATGTACTTTCCTTTTCTTGATTTTACTAGAAATAAACACTGTGGGGCATATTCAATTAGCTTTTGGATTCGCGGTAACGCGCCGGAACAGCCGCGAAACGTAATACACGGTACCGCAATAACGTGGATTTTCGTTCGCAGCCCATAGGGTTGCGATTGAAAATCCGCGTTAATGCGGTACCGTAATACCCGCAAGAACGCGCACTTTTCGCGGCAACGCGCGTTACCGCGAATCAAAAAGCTAATTGAATATGCCCCTGTATGTAGAGTAGATGCTTTACATATGTGCAGTGTTACTTAACACTTCTTGTTAGTCTTATGCAATATATTGAGGAAAAATGTTTTAGCTGAAGATGCCTTATAAGATGATCTTATTCTGGAGATTTCAGTATACAGTCTGCTTAAGATACACTGGGGTATAGAAGCTTAGGGTCATGACATTTTTGCCTAACTTAACATCTTTAGCAATAAAAAATATAACATGATGTAATTTTATATACCTTGAAAATGTAACAAAGCAAATTGAAAAAGAAATAGGGAAAGCAAAAAGAAAATAAAAATATAGAAAAATGATACTCTCTCATTTGGCTACCCCTAAAAATACTGAGACTAACTAATACAACCAGCCTTTTGCTTTAATCTGAACCGATGATAAAACAATCGTGTTCCAAACTTCCTTAAAAATATCAAAAAGATCAGTTTTTTAGTAATCGTTTTCTTAATAAATCTGCAATAAAAATATCAAAAAGATAATCCCAAGTGTTTGACAGAATTGAAGTATCATTCAATCGATCGGTGCTGACACATTGAAGTGAATGAAGAACGCTCCTCCCTGTCACACAGGACCAATTTACACCGTACTGTCTCTTCTAAGTTTAGTTGCTTCTTTAGTGTATCAGCATGGGAGCAACTGAGCAGTATGAATGCTGGAAGAGCCTTAGTGATTAAAGCACCCATCTGACACTACTCTAAAGTGATACCATGACAATTGCTCTTCTATATAACCTTAATGTAGGAAAAAATGCAAGAAATCTGATTATCTTTTTACTGGTCCTGAACTAAATGAATGTGATTACATTGATAAACAACAAATAAACCTTTCCCTTGCCTAAGCGTTATGTGGGGTAATATTTTAGGCACATGTATTCTTATTGTTAATTAAAATGACAAGATGGTTCTAGACTCGACTGACGGTCTTATATTTTTATAATTATGTCCAAGCCTAAATTGTATAGTAAAAGAATGACCTATGTTATTACACCACAGAATGGAGAGTCTTTTCTATTGGTGATAAAATATATTTATTGCTGATAAAATAAAGATAAAACTTAATTTTCTGTGTATAAAAAAACAGATGTGTGTGAAAATCAGTTAAGTGCCAGAGCTAACATTACCATGTCCTTATTTCACCTTGACAAATCAGATTGTAATGCTGACGGACAGAACATCCTCTTTACTGATGGGGAATTTATCAACCAGATTGCTGCTTCTAAAGATGTGAGTACTTCATTAAACACTTCACTGCATTTATAAAGATATAATTATATGAAGGATATTTTTGAGACAAGTAGTCTTTTTTGAACTTTACGTGGAATGAACAAAGCTGTAAATAAGTATATATTAGAAATGTGGGAACTGTTTAGAATGATTGCATTTATTCCTGACTTTTAATTAGCACATTTTCTCTATTTTAAGACGCTGGCATAAAGTACACTTTTTATTTACAGATATTACTTGGTAAGAATACGTATGGTACCGTTTTTCACATCTCATGTGTATGTATTTATATTCTCGTAGCTAGTTAAGAAAAATCGCTATATCCCACAAAACTGAAGAGTGAAGGCTTAAGCCTGACCTAGGAATCCTCAGTTAAGATATGCACATTGGTCCTTGCTTGCCCCATTGGCCAACTATGCATCCAGAACCTCTCACTTTCTACAAGGATGCAGAGACATCTACCAATCTTTCTCGGGCTTATTACCACTCATCAGTGTGTGGATGGTTAAGCTTTTTATTGGCATATTTGCTAACCAGAATTGTCAAAGTGCAGGTTAAAGGGACTAATGTGAATGATGAAATAATATTTGTAAAGCTATGCATAATGCAAACACTATATTGAATGTTAATGAATAATAAAGATTACGCATGTAACCATATATAATAGAGAGAGAGGTATACACAAACATGCAGGGAGACAGGGAGAAAAGCTTAAGATGAAATGCAGGAGAAAATGACAAAGGTAGGTTAATTGGTACTACATTTTTTTTTTTTTAATTTACTCTTAACTCCGGAACCCCTCTCTTTCCTTTCCACTGGCATTGTCTCCCCTTTACCTTCATAAGGTGATGAAAAAATAGATCCGTATCAAACTATGTTTAAAACTATATAATCTAAACCCCAAATATATGGAGTTTTCTTTTTTTCTTTTTTTTTTTTTTACACATTTATTTCATTAACACTGGAAACAAAAATAAATTTTTTCTTTTACTTTTCTAAGAAAAAACAAGTTTAACACTGAAAACTGAAGTGTTTGTGTACATATTTGTGTGTTTTGTAGATTTGTGTGTATGTAAACAAATCTGGAACTTTGACTATTGTCACATTAAAAATACACTTTTTTAATTAAAGGATAAGTCCACCTGTTTGGCTTTGGTAACATCTCCCTTTACTCCATTTATTGGAACTATTGAAGTCGTGTATCAGAAACCCCCTTGTTTTTGGAACCTCACTTGCGCTGATGATGATCAATCCCAGTTTGACAACCGACAACTTTTAAACTGGATCTGCACTGTCATTTTCTAACAGAGGTGCTGATTGGGTACAGCAGCAGCTCTGGTCAGTCAGTATCAATGATCAAAACTTTCCCCTGTTCCTGGTTGTCAATCTGAGGAGAAGCAGCATTGGAATCCGCACCTTAAAACTTTTTGCTTGTTCATATTTTAGTCCTATTTAAGCCAATTTCTTTATTTTTTATTTCCCTTCCTAGGATGGATTTGTGGTTCGAATATTTGCAACCAGCACAGAGCCTGTACTACAGCAAGAACTACAACTTAAGCTGGCTCGGAAATGTTTGCACGCTTGTGGCATTTCATTATTTGATTCGGAGAAAGATTTGCACATCATAAGTAAGACTTAAAAAAGCAAAGAGCAAAATAATGTAGCTATTGTAGATATAGCGCTTGTTTGGTAAGAGTATAAATAAGGCTAATGAAAGAAGACTAATGGAGTGTACGTTAACGTATACATATTACATGATCGTAAAAGTAAATTACTTGGCTTTAGATGTTGTTAAATAAACCTGCACCTAATGCTGGTCACGCACAGGACCATTCTGCTGCTCGGCCAGAATAAGCGCTGGTATAATTGGACAACATTCGTCTGTTTTGGTAGTTGTGTTAAGTGCCCGGATGACTTGCAGCCTACCCAGGGGTCTGTTTGTATGGTTGGTGGTTGACTGAAAACACAAGCTGGGAGGTAATCCATCTTATGATTAGCCTATCTATTTTAATAGGCTCACTAATGGGTATTGTGCTCATACATACTGCGATTATGAGGACTGTATTCGATTGCAATGTTGCAGCATGTGGTCACCTTTTTGTGAAATCCGATTGGTGTAAAACTAGTCCTATGTCTTCAATTTTATTTTGTTTTTATGTAATTTATATTGTGATTTACTGTGCAAAACATGTCTTATGGTGATTTTAGGGAGTAATGGTGGAGAATGTATTGTGAAGTGTGTGGGATTTTCTTTTTCCATTTATATAAATAAGTTTGATAAGGATTCATATGAAAAAGTATCTTGAACTGCTTAAAATATAAAGCTGTGCTTGTTGTGAGTAGAAAATATTTTGCATGACCTAAACATCGTGGGCCTGAGTCATTAAGGCAAAAAAGGAGTAAATGTTCTCTTGGACAAACCATGTTACAATGCAAGGGGTGCAAATTAGTTTATTATTTTGCACATAAGTTAAATACTGGCTTTCTTTTTCATCTAGCACACAAATACTTAATAGCTTTATTACTACATTGAAATTTAAAGTTGATCTAGGACAAGCCCCACCCCAACTATAAATCTCTCTATTCATTTGATTTCTTTTACTCTTGAAATGTTGCATTATTCTAGTGAAATTTTTATTTATAGTTTTACCCCAACCACACAGCAGAATGAATTGCTTATCGTCAGACCAATTCTGCTCATAGAGTATAAAATCCACAAAAACTTTTATCACAATTTCGTTCATCCCTAGTGTTTTGTAGCCCTGGTGCCCAACCAGTGGTCACCAGCACTTCATCTGTGGCCAGTTGTCTCTAAAGAGGGAAATGGGGGGCATTGTTGTTCTAGATATGGCAGAAGCTTACACAGTGTTGAGGATTTAAACAGTCGCTGCTGGGATGTGAGCTAGCATTGATAGAAATCCTCTCTTATAACACCCAGATGTTAAAATGCATGCTAATCAAATCTTAATTGTAATAATTAGTTCTAATTGTAGTCATGCTCAGAATATCAATATAATTCTTGGTTTGCACCTTCGTAAATGGGATTTACACTTAAAATATATTGAATACTCTGTGGTCAAATGCGAACATGACATAAATAAATTGTTGTGAGCTCTGGAGGAATTGGGAGCCATAAGGGAACCCTCAAAATCTATTAGGATGGCAACAACTGAGTATTCATCGTCAAGGAAATTAGTGAGGGAGATATTGAAGAAAGCCATTTTTATATATTTGCTGTCCAACCACTGTTTCTCAGATGACTAATTACTCAAATGACTAGTGCGCATTCAGGATTTAATATCTGCTTCAAAAATTCTAAACTAATTCTTGGATTCTGAAACATTTATGTTTTTCTGTTTGTTTTTAATATCATGGTCTTTGTAAAAGTAAAGTTGAAACTGACTATCACCACACGTTAACAGTATTCCTCTGACGGAAGGCAAGTCTAAGCACTCTGTCAGAAATGAGGCTGAGATGTTTTGTGCAGTGTGATTCCCCCACCCATATTAGACCACCAGGGTTTTCAAAATATTGTTACCTTTTGGGCTCTGTGTAGATGATAATTCTAAAAAACAAAACATATTTTATGTTTTTTGTGTCCCTGTAATTATGTTTAATTCTTTTAATTTTGTTTTGTTTGCTCTTGTATTGTACCGATGTATTCCTGAGTGTTAGCTGATTGATTTAGCTATATACTGATTTTTCTTTCATGTCTGTTATGTAAGGTACTGGCTTTGATGAGGAATTGGCTGTTCTGGGAGCAGGAAGAGAATTTGCACTAATGAAGACTTCAAGTGGAAAGGTACATTGGAATATTGGTGAAAAAAAATAAAACTTTTGTACAGTTGTTTTAATGTTCCTAATTCATAGAAAATCTGCAATTTTAGTCTTACGGTTAGTAAAGATTTTGTATGATTGGTTGCCCTTACATCATGTTATTGTTCCAGTAATACACTAAATACCGTACACCAGTATTATATATTAAGTTTTGTATTTTTAAACAGAGTATACTGCTAATATTGCTGCATCATCCAAAATTAAATGTTTGCCCACAAGTATCACTCTAGTTTGCAGACATCTTATGATTCTTTGGCTAAAAAGTGAATAGCTTGTAAATCTTAATTTCTCCTTCATCCTATCTGGGGGACACTGCTACCATGGGGTTGTAGTTAGGGAGTGTGGAGTTGGCACTTAACTAGTTAATTTGTGGCTGCTAACAGACTCCTCCCCTCTACAACCCCCTGTAGCTAGTCGGTGTAGTCGTAAGCCCCCAAGGAGTTGGGCTGACTTTTTACTTTGCTGCTAATTTTTATTACTGTTATAGGCTGGTTTTTATCCCTATCAGAAGTGGAAAGAAGATAGCAGAGTGCTGGGACAGTTAGCGAGGATATATAGAGCGCTGGGAAATACCTATTCGGATGGTACAATCTATTTAGCATTGACTAATAGAGCCAAACCCAATCACATAATGACATTTATCCCAATGAGTACAAAATACTCTAGCTGCTGAGAAAAATTAAATCCTAAAATGCAGTAAATAAAATGAACACAATTAATGCAGTGTTAGTATGCATACGAAATATGATGGTATATATCTATATTCAAACCATAAGTGGTAAAACATGCCCAGGCATACAAACAAAATAGGACTTATTTTTAGTCCTTTTCACAGGTACTAACACATTAATCAAATAAAAAAATAAATAAAAAAAAAAATAAAAAACGAGAAATCCACAGATGGTATGTCGCGTATTTCCCAATACTGAATATTCACTCAAGTATAGATCCTTCAGTAGACAGCTTCCTAGGAAAAGATGTAGCCCAATAATGTACCTTATAGATTCCAAACAATGTCCCCGTAACTCAGAAGAATTTGGTAGACTGTTGGCGCCGTTGGTGATTCCCTAGGGAATCTATTTTAGGTTGCTGGGACAGTTAGGCTGCATACCTTGGCAGGTTTCTGTAGCGCTGTCAAGAAGGAGAGCGGCGGCGCTCAGAATTGGCACTTATCTTTTCTCTGAGGGTGGCACGTGGCGGGAATAACCGCGGTCACTTCAGTTCCTGAGGACTGGTGCTGCTCTGTGGAGCATAGATCGCGGGATTTCATAGCGATGGCCACCTGCCAAGTCCCTTCCTCAGAGAGGGGGGCAGAGCTATCCTTAATGATGCTAATCAGCATTAACAGAGAGACAATCTGCGGGCCTAATAAGAGAAGCGCCAAAGACCAACTCTAAAAAACAGACAATGAGGAGGTGTAGACCAGACGGAAATACTGCCACAACAAGAGGAGAGTGCAGGTTTACGTCCAAGTGGCCTCCCATCCTCATTAACTCCTTCAAGCCATTCCCAGGGGGAACTGGCTTGGTCCAGTGCTTTGGTTAGCGGTATAGACAAATTAAACCGTTTTTTAGACCACCCAGGACCATCGGGTCTAGAAACGAGCGACAGAGTGAACCATCCTCGTCTCTCGGTCTCTGAGGTATCTTCAGAGGAGAACGGGGAACTTCTGGATGAATCAGATTTTGGATGACTCAAACAGAAACCAGGGGATTGAGGCTTTAGTTGTGGCAATACGAGGGGCTTTAGACCTTGTGGACATTGACGAACCCAGACCAGTTAACCAAGGGTTATTCAATAAGGTCAAAAAACTCAGTTTGTTTCCCCCCCCATCGGAATTAAGGGAGATTGCAGAATCGGTGTGATCACAGCCCGATCGCTAAATAGTGGTTCCACATAGATTTTATGTCCCTGTACCCATTACAACCAGATAACCTAGCATGATGGGAACATGTTCCTAGAGTGGATACACCGGTGGCATGACTGGCGCGCCACACTACTTTTCCAGTTCCGGGTACCACCAGCCTTCAGGATGCCACTGATCGTAAGGTAGAATGATTTTTAAAATCCATTTATGGAACAGCTGGAGCTTGCTTTAAACCCATGCTGTCATCTGCGTGGGTTGCTAGGGCTATGGAAACTTGGGCTGTCCCGGCTGCCAAAGGGATTGCAGTATTTGGACTTTCTTCCCATGGCTTTACACCTGAAGGAGGCCTCAGGGTATCTTTATGAGGCAGCACAGACCACAGCATCTTTGTCATCTTCAATGTTGGCTTCTGCGGTGGCGACTAGAAGAACTCTGGCTTCGATCCTGGGAAGTGGATGCAGAATCCAAAAGAGCCTTGGAGGCCCTTCCTTATTCGGGCTCTGTACTTTTTGGACCAGAGTTAGATAACATTATCTGCCAGGCTACAGGGGTGGGGGGGGGGGGGGGGGAGAGCACTTTCCTTCCTATTACTGTACTGAAACCTCGTACCCCGAGGTTTAGCTCCTTTCGCCAGTCCTTTCGGGGAGGCTCCGTCTTTAGAGGTCAGACAAGCAGAGGTGGGTCTTCTGGATTCAGAGGTCACTCTCATAGAGGGAGGTCCTTCTCTTCCAGCAAGCATCATGCCAGACTCCTGGGTAAGCCGGCTGTCTGACTTGCACCCTCCTCTCCTCTTGACCGTGAGAGTGGGGGGGGCGTCTGCGAGTGTTCACAGAACAGTGAATAAGATCCTCTCCAGATCCTGGATTCAGGGGATCATGGTACGGGGATATATTGTAGATCTTTTAAGTCAGGCCTCATAGTTCTTTTTGCAACTTCCTTGCCCCTCGACCAGAACAGAAGGCACGCGATGCTGAATTGCGTAGATTCTCTTCTTTCAGCAGGTGTATTCTGCCCAGAGAATCAGCGAATCAAGAGATTCTATTCAAATCTTTTTCTTGTCTTCAAGCCGGACAGCTCTTTCCATCTGATTTTGAGCTTAAAGACTCTAAATCTACACCTGAGAGTAGACAGGATTTGCCTTGCCACAGCGCCCAGAGTATTTACAAAAATCATGGCAGTAATGGCTGCCCATCTCCATTCTATGGGGGTGAGCATAGTGCCCTACCTCGACGACTTGCTGTTCAAAGCTCCCTCGGATCAGCTTCTGCATCAACATTTACACCTCACCATAGAGACCTTGCAGCTTCACGTTTGGATGATAAATGTCCAGAAATCTCAGTTAATACCAGTCCAAAGGATGATTTTCTTAGGTCTCATAATGGACACCAGAAGGCAGAGGTTCACTCAGTACAAGACCTAGTCACCAGGGTCCTAAACAGTCACATGCTTTCCATGCTCCTTTGCATGAGGTTACTGGACAAGATGGTCTCAACAATCCCCTATGGAATGTTTCACTCGAGATGCTTCCAGGGGGATCTCCTAAAAAATGGTCAGGTTCAACTCTCCACTTGGAGCACCAGAGGATATTGTTGTCCCCATAAGCTTGTCTATCTCTCAGGTGGTGAAAAATTCAAGAACACCTAAGCATGGGCAGATCCTTTGCATCGTGTTCCTGGATCATCTTAACAACAGATGCCAGTCTAAAGGGCTGGGGTTCAGTGACGCTACATTTGCACCTTCAGGTTCTTTGGTCGGTAAAAGAAAGTTTACTTCCAATAAATATCCTGGAGTTGAAGGCCTTGTTGGCTCTCAAAGGGACTCAGTCCCTCATTCAGGGATTCCTGGTACGTCTACATTGGACAATGTGTCAACAAACGGGGGCACAATGACTCCAAGGGCAATGTGCATATCAGCCCAGATATTTGCGTGGGCAAAACAGTTCATCTCATCTCGGTCAGCTGTATTCATTGCAGGCATTCTAAATTGGGAAGCTGACTTCCTAAATCGTCACACAGCAATACCAGGGTAATAATGGTCACTCCATCCAGAGGTCTGGAAGTGGGGCTTTCTGGATCTGGATCTTATGGCATCCAGACACAACAGGCAGGTTTCCAGGTTCTATGCAAGAACAAGGGACCTGGTGGCGGTGGACAGAATGACAGTGCACTGGAATTTTCGGTTGGGGTTTCTTTCCTCCCATTCCAATGCTTCCCCGAGTCGTCCGGCTGGTCAATCAGGGAGGGCTCCCAGTAATATTTGTAGCTCCCGATTGCATACCATACCCTACAGGACCAGACATTCTTTTCATGGCAGTGGGACAAGGTCTTTGTCTGCCTCTTCTCAACGACCTCCTTCTGCAGGGTCCATTTCAGCATCTGGACCTGCCTCGGCTGACTTTGACGACATGGCTGTTAAAGCCAGCCAATGGCGGTCTGAAGGTTGTTTTCCTCCAGGGCAGTAAATACCCTGTTACAGGCTAGAAAGCCAGTCTCAGCCCGCATTTACCATGGAATCTGGTGCATTTACATTAAATGGTGTGAAGACCGGGCACACCATATGAGTAAATTTAATTTGCCCTGGCTGCTAGGTTTTCTTCAAAACGGTCTTGATGTAGGGCTCTGCCTGGGATTCTTAAAGATCCAGGTCTCTTTCCATCTTCTTCCAGAGGCGTCTTGCGAACCTTCCGGAAGTCCGTACTTTTTTGCAGGTGGTCCTGCACATTCACCCTCCCTTTGTTCCTCCCACAGCACCCTTAAATCTGAATTTGATATTTTCTATGCTACAGGAACCCCCCTTTGAACCTTTACGATCAGCGGACCTTAGATTCCTGACATGGAAGATGTTCCTGCTGGCCATAACGTCGGGTAGTCGAGTGTCCATGCTTGGTGTTCTTTCCTGCAGGAAGCCTATCCTGGTCTTCCATGATGACAGTGCGGTGCTTTGGACTGTCCCTTTCAACCGAAGGTAGTTTCTGTGTTTCATATTAATCAGGAATAGTGGTTCCGGTGTTCCAGAATGCTTCCGCAGGTTCCACCTTAGAATATTTGAATGTGGTCAGGGAATAACGTGTTTATGCCCAAAGGACTTCAGATATCCGACATATGGATTCTCATTTTGTCCTGATTGATTCCCAAAAAAGAAGCTGGCCAGCTTCTAAGCAAACCATTGCGAGATGGCTTACCTTTACAATAAAACAGGCATATCTTAATGCTAACTGGACTGTGCCTACCCACATTACAGCACACTCCATCAGGTCTGTGGGGGCTTCCTGGGCTGCGTGGAATGGGGCCTCGGCTGATCAGATGTGCTGGGCTGCCACATGGTCCTCGGTCCACACAGTCACCAAATTTTATCACTTGAGTGGGTTCGCGTCCTCCGATGCTGGCTTTGGCCAAAGTGTTCTACGAGTTGGCCTTGCAGGACGGTCCCTCCCTTAAGGGGGCTGCTTTTGTACATCCCCATGGTAGCAATGTCCCCCAGATAAGATGAATGAGAAAAGAGGATTTTTATACTTGCGATAAATCCCTTTCTCTGATTCCATCTAGAGGACACTGTGTTCCCTTCCTTCTGCTGGTTGCTTCTTGGTTGTTCGACTCCCTTTCCTTGAGGGCTTTAGAATTACATTGACTAGCTACAGGGAATTATAGAGGGGAGGAGTCTGTCAGCAGCCACAAGTTAACTAGTTAAGTGCCAACTCCACACTCACAACCCCATGGTAGCAGTGTCCCCCAGATGGAATCTGAGAAAGGGATTTATCGTAAGTATAAAAATCCTCTTTTTCCTTAGTTTGGCTATGTGTATGATTTTCAACTTGCAGAAGAAAGTAGAGGGCGCAGGAGAAAGAAATTGTATAATGCCTAGAAATGTTATCCAGAAAGTTCCACAAAGCATGCTGCTGTTCAGTGATTGTCATTCATATCACAAAGTGCATTCTTCTACAAACTTTCAGGGGTTGTGCAATAAAAGTGTGAATATATTTTTTTTATATCTATCTGTATATATATTCCCAAATTACAGAAAAGTCCCTTTTCCAGAAAACCCCAGCCTGTAACATTATGCATGATCTATATGTGGGTTCTGTTAAATGACTCTCTGATCATAAATTGAAGGGAAAAAAGCTAATAAAAAATGTTGTGAAGATGTTTAAGCCTTGTGTTTATTTACATGATTCCCCAGCTTTTCTTATAAATTAAACCAAAGTAATTTTATCTATAAAGATTCCTGAGCAAGGCCCCTCCACTGTTGGTCATCTGCAAATCCTACACATGAACAGGTGCATGACAGGATAAACGACATTTATATACCAAAATACATAATATCGATGCATAAGAAATGTATTTTCTTTTGGTTAGAATAAATAATTAAAATTAGCACTTGAAAATCTATTTATTATGTACCCTAAATAAATGTAGTAATGTGTTCAATATAAATAGATTTTAAATTCTTTACATGCTTGTTAAATAGCCCTATAAAGCATACTTGTCAACTCTCCCGGAATGTCCGGGAGACTCCCGCATTTCGGGTGGGTCTCTCAGGAGAGTGTGGCACTCTCCCGCATCTGTACAAATTTGGCCAAAATGGCACGATTCTCTGGGTATCGCAGCATTTGGCCCCGCCCCCGTTGTAAAATGGCGCAATTTGCGTTATTACGTCACGGGGGGAGGGCCAAAATGCTATTTCGGAGCCCCGCCCCCCACATGCCCACCTGCCCCAGGGAGGCTCCTGAACACCAACTCCGAAAAGTTGGTAAGTATGCTATAAAGGCTATTTGTAAGTTGGTTTAATTTAAAAAGCGCTCTTTGAAGACATGTGAGAAGGTAGAGATGTATGTAAAAACTATGCATCCCACAATTTGCTGCTTATGCAGAATAAATAAATATAAGCAAACCTTTTGAAAGAACATTTATTGGACTGCTTGCTCCCTCCCCCTTTTTAACTGTGCTTCAGTTGTACCTTGTTTGACTCCACGTTCTTTATTGCATATTTGTGATTTGATAAAATCAATAGAAATAATAAACTGCTGAAAAATAATGAAAGCTCAGTGAGGAAAATCTCTACAGGTAATTTCAATTTTATTTCATTGGGTGACAACTTTGTATACAAAAGCTGTCTTGATGGAGGAAACCTTTTAAAATAAACTGTTGCAGAGTATAAATCAGAGTTGCTAAAATGATTTCTCAAAGACTGACTGTTTATCACCTTGTTGTAATGAATAAATAAATGCCTTGGAGCAATTGGAATGGAGAGGATTCAGTCAGCTTTTATTCGTTCTTAGACAGAATGACGTGTTGAAAAGAATAACAATCTTTCAAATTATTTTACTATAAATGGAGGAATATGGATTAAAAAGGAACTAGGATGAATAGTCTGTTTAACATGTATAGCTTGGTTTTCATTCACAGACATTATGAAAATGGTAATAATGTGTTTTTGCTGCCTGAATTGTTAGGACACTCCAGGAATTGAGGACAGCAGAAGAGGATCCCAAAATAGTGTTCTGTTGCTCACAAGAGGAACATGCTTTCAGTACTCACAATACGGACTTCAAACACTGAATGGAACAAAAATGAAGGCAGCTGCACCTATGGTCTGTCAGTATTTGAAGTCAGTACTGCAAGTGTGTTCCTTGTAGTGGCTCCACCCAGGGATTTGGTCCAGTTCAGTATACACTGCAGGCAATTTTTTTTCAGTAGCTGATGTTCGTGTAGTATAATTGTTTTATTGTCAGAAATGTCACTTTAGTAGCATTCTACATCCATACATTTTCTTATTTATTGTTTGTTCAGATATATTATACTGGTAAATATCAGAGCCTTGGAATCAAGCAAGGTGGCCCCTCTTCTGGGAAGTGGGTGGAGCTCACAATAACAAAATCCCCAAAGATTGTCCAGTTCTCTGTTGGTCATGATGGCTCCCATGCCTTACTCACTGCTGATGATGGGAGTGTATTTTTCACTGGAACAGCTAGCAAAGGGGAAGATGGAGAATCAAGTAAGTACCTCCCCCTTTTTGTTAAAAGAAAGCTATATAAAGTAATTGTAAATGGGAGACATTTCTGAGTACAGCAAATTCAATGTGCTTTTATGTACAGCATTTTCCAAGATATTTGTGAGTTTGAATTGCTTTTGCTCTGAAACAGCTATTAGTGATGTAGTGTGTGGTAAATGTGCTGTAAAACTAGCCATTCATTTCTTTACTTGGTTTAGTTTTGACAGTGATGTAATTAGTGCTTTATTGCCACAACAGATGACATTAATGTGTGATTAATTCCAACATTCATTTTTTTTTATTTTTTTTAAGCATGCTGCTAATTATCTTTAATTGCTAATGTCATGGTTGATATTTACACATTACAGCAAAGAGCCGAAGACAGTCAAAACCATACAAACCGAAAAAAATGATAAAAATGGAAGGCAAGTTTGTTGTAACCACCGCTTGCAATAACGGGAGCAGCTCCGTCATTACCAAGGATGGTGAGCTGTATATGTTCGGGAAAGATGCCATCTATTCTGACAACTCGAGTAAGTGATGGCAATGCAATGTGATTGTTTTGCTGCCAGTCTGTGAGTTTCCTTCGCTTCACAAAATGTTAGAACTGCCACAATGTTCAGTTTCACAAACACTCAGTCATTCACAGATCTCCCAATACAGTTGTTTTTTTCTTGTCTTTACTGGAGATTACAGGTAACCTAAAATTATTTTACTAAGAGATACTTTGATTGTTGATCACATTGTCTTTATTTTAAAAACAATGAAAAACACTCTGGAATTTTTTGATGCGTAATTTTGTGGTTTTCTAGTCTGTTTTTTTGTTTTGATGCTTTGTCTGCTTTAAAGAGAGGAGTGTTTTTATTTACATTGTCTTTTTGAAGACTGGAATTTTTTATCAACATTTAAAAACATGTTTTATTTTTCTTCCAGCCAACACCATTTGTTTAAGTGGATTACTCTTTGCCTCTCCAACACTACCTACCCTTTGGGCACATTACAGCTCGTGGCACTCTGGATTAGTAATATACAGGAGTGAGATGGAGAGCTACAGATCTGCCAAGCAGCATTGACTCTCGCATATTAATGACTTTTTAGGCTCCATATTGTTTACTGATTCAGAGCGCCAGAAGCTGGTGTTTAGGAAGCAGTGAGCTTAAGAGGTAGAATGGGACCCAGTTTACACTTGGTCTACTGGGTGGGCTTATTTCATGAGAACACTGCAGTGTGAGAAGCCTATTCTTTCTTTAGGGTAGATGAGCAGACCTCCTCATCAGGACCTCTTTAGTGTTGTAATTCTTACACAGCTGTATGTGGAAGTTTCCTTGCAAGTTATTAGCTTTCTGGCAGCGTTCATTGATGCCCATTAATGTAACTTTGCTACATTACAGTTATAGTAATTACTCATTCTGGCTTTACAAGGCAATAGGCAAATGAAATGACTAAAATTTAAAATTGGGTTATTGTTTGTTGAAAATATATGGCCCTTTCACTCCCTACTATAAAATTCAGTTGTTTGCCTCGAGGAGTGATCTGCCACCTATATTTGATCAGAGAGCAAAAGTTCCAGTACCAAGAATTTTGCTATGCCATGTTTGCATACTGATTTTTATGGTAATAGCTGCATTTTGGGAATCAATTGCTTGTGTTGTGGCACCATTATTAAAGCAAAAGAAAATGTTTTGCAAAACCGTTATTGGGACCTTGTAACTGCAGTTATTTTATTTGAGTTCTTCTCACAGTAACTCTCTCGTCCCCACGCTCAAAATGTTTTCAGCAACCATTTGACTAACAAACAGGATGGAAACCCACGTGTAGAATACTCGCCAATTTACAGGCTTAAAATATAAGATGTAGCAACTGTATGGCATGATATCCATGTTAAGGCCTTTAAAGGAACTTTGTGCCAATAGCTTTGCCCAGCAATCAAGACTTGAGTCACTTTGCCATTAAAGTTAAGTCCTAGTTTTGGACTGATCGTGTGCAATTTGTGCTAGCTGCTGAGTTTTTTGAATTTTTTTTAGTTGATCCTTTAAGGGCTAAAATTAACCACAACATACATGTATTTTAGGAAGACAAGTAAATAAAACAGCTGGTAAATGCAGTTTTAGGATATTTCTATATTTCTACTGCAATAAGTGTAATATGCGTTTTTCACCATCTCAGAAAGCATATATGTAAAATAATTATTAAACTGAAATCTTCGATTACTATTTTGAGGGAGATTCAATTAGAAAACAATACGTGCAATGTGTCTCCGGAACGGACGCAGGGGGCATTGCACGCATATTTTTTTTTTTTTAGTGAAACCTCGCTGACTTTTGCTCGTGTCCCATAGAGGTGGAGCAAACATCAGCGTATATTTTTTTTTTTTTTTTTTTTGAGAAGGTCAATAATGAGCATCAGTCCAAGACGAAGTCTGTTACAAACAGGTTATACATATTCAGGGACTAATACAATAATTGTGCGTATATTTATTTTTACCGTACTAAAGGTAAAAATGCACAACCGCGATGTTCCTGAAAATATTGCGGCTAATTAAATCTCCCCCACTGTATCAAAATCTAATGATTAACATGAATTGAGTGGAGTAATATCAAGGCATAATCATGTACCTGTACATTTTGTGATATCATTTCATCAATTTAGTGCTTTTAGCAGTACTTTATGATTGTGTGATTTTTCTTCTTTGTTGTCCAGCTGTTACGTAACAATTGTAACAAGAAATCTCTTCTGTTACTGATTTGCACAGGGTCTTAAAGGCAGTTAAGACTAAAAAGTAGAAATGACTAAAAACAGTGTCTTTGTTAAACAGCACTGGGTTGATAGAACATGAAAGTGACAGCATAGATTATATGTGGCATGCAAAAGGCATAAGCTGATGGCATCAGAAGTTTAAATGGACAAGCTCATGAAGGCATCATGGCTTGTTTGGTGCTACTGTGTTTTGTATTGTCTCACAGACTGTATGACAAATTGCACAAAAGCAAATTGTAGATGACAAAATTACTAAATAAGAGTTTATGGAATGATGTGCAGGCATGAGACAAAGTGTATAGTGTGTCCTGTTCGTTCCCATACATAAGTAGATCTCGGAGATAAATGCCCATATCTGTCTACTTTGGTCACCATATTTATTTAGATTACCACCCAGTTAAATCCTACACACCTGGTGGATTATGGCCAATTTGATCTAAAACAACCAGATTGTTGATCGGGAGGACATCATTGCCAAAAAGAAGGATTAATGTAGCATTATATGTAATTTTAAGGCAATCCAGCCAAAGATGCAATAATTTTTTTATTACAAAAGAAGATGTCTTAGCTGCTGTTAGCTAGACACTGAGCAATGTCAGGTGTCCAGTGCAAAGCGACGACTTTCCTGGTGTAGTAAATTAAGACAGACACTAGAAGAATTATGATAGGTCAAATAAGTGATAAAATTGCACTTGCATTAATAATTCGACAGGTAAAGTTATCTATGATAGGTTTGAAAATATGCACATAAAAACCCCACACTGCCAAGTTTTCTAAAATGTTGTTGTAAATGTATTGTCTAGATCTGGTAACAGACCTGAAAGGACATTTGGTTATCCAGGTGGCCATGGGGAAAGCCCATACTTGTGTTTTGACTAAGAAAGGTGAGGTGTGGACATTCGGAGTAAATAACAAGGGGCAATGTGGAAGAGATACTGGAGCATTGAGTCAAGGAGCGAAAGGTAAATATGTCAATCACTTTTCTGTACATATTTTGATAGTTAAATACTTTTATTCTTATTTTCTTTGAAATATGTTTTTTTTGCACTAAGCTTTTACTTAAATTACTAATCGTACTTTTGATCCTTGGAATCAAATAGTAGAATGCTTCGTTCAAGATTGCTTACTTTTCCTGTGTTCTCACATACTTATCATTTTATTATATTTTGAAAAATTCACAAAGCACAGCACAGAATTAAGGTCTGTATTGTACCTATTTACCTAAGAAAGTGTAGGAAGTGTTGCTACCGACCTTATTGGTTATAAGTAGCTATTTAGTGAGCTAAAATTGTTTTCCTCTCTATTCTATGGCAGCCTTTTACTGGGGGGAAAAAAGTTGACACCTGGAAGGTATATAATGTGACTCCTCCTTTCATAGCTTGTCTTTTTTACTATTTGTCCATAGCTGAGTAAGATGGTGGTAGTGCCGGGAATTGTTTTCATTATCTCTTACGGGTTACTTTAGTTTCTCGGTTAAACCGGAGGGTCTTGGTGTCGCGCCATGGATTGGCAGGCCCAGCAGGACAGGGGTGGCTATTTGGACTGCAATTTCACTATCTGTAGAGTGAAAGCAGTAGATGCGCTCTGACAGCAAGGGCAGTTTGTTACACCACGTCATCGCTTGGAGTGTCCCGAGCAGCTGATGTCTCATCCGGATCACCAGAATTGCTGAGTCTCAGTACATAATCTACAGCATGAATCTGGATCCTGCTCCAAATAAACCTAAAGGCACAGTTCGTTTCTTACACAATCCACATTTTTTTCAGTCCACTTAGATTCTGTAGAGGGAAAGAGGACCTGTAAATCTCATAACCACAACTGTGGAGTCTGATATAAGGATTTACCTAATGATTATAAGGAATCCCCTATGTATGAATTGTGTTCAACATAGAGAGGATATATTGCAACCCCGAGAAAAATATAAACAACTAATTGGATGGTATTATGTATTAAGAGGAGATTCAAGCTAAGCAAAGGGTTAAAAGTTCCAGTGATCTGCTCTCAGATGAGTATAAAATTTGACACCATGCAGGATGTCTCCTCAGTGGCATTTGTGTAAGCATGGAATCTTATGATAGTGAAGAGCGTAAGATAAGAGAGGAACACATATATTTTAACCCTTTTTAGTGGATTCATTGATTCAACATATCCATAAAATTATGGGAATTCAAAATACACCAGCCCTAGCTAGCAACCTTACAGGATACATTTTTTTTTTTTTTATAAGGAAAACTACTAATGAATGTAAAGAGATCAGATAGTGTGTATCCCTTTTGGAAGGAAAGAGCCACTAGGTGGGATTCTTGTATCTTGCCTGTAAACTAGAACTACTATACCATTAGGAGATGGAGCATGAACAGTGATTAAAGCAGGAGTATTTAGGGATTCGGTCTCCCAGGCACTGAGAAAGTGGATGGATAATTTTGTATGAAGATGTTCAAGGAAAGGCAAGCAGGGAGAATTTTCTAAACATGTTGAAGTCCATGAAGAAAGGAATTGATTTTTATTTTTGAGGTATCCCTGGACACAATTGTGCTTTCAGCCAGAAGCATAGACAACTGTGCTAACTAGGAGAGCACTTTGGCTGCCCCCTAGGACAGCAGGTAATTTAAAAATAGTGACACCTCCTTTTGACGGGGGTCTTCTTTTTGGTAATAAATTAGATGATTAAAAGGGTCATGGAAGGTGAATGGCATCACCTACCAATGGATAGCAGAAGATCTTTTTCTTTCTTACATCGATAGAAGATAGGAAAAAAGGGGCAGAAGTAATGAAAATACTTCCATACTGGTCCGCTGACTGTGGTTCAATTTGCCTAGAACAACCTCTGCTTCATCATCCAGATCTGTGTTACATGAAGAATTCATCTGTATTCTAAATTCAAATACCCTTTCCTTGCGGGTCTGAAAATGGAACTGTCAATACTCCAGAATAAGGGATTATCAGAAAAGATAACAGAAGCATTACTACAGAGTCTGGAGTACATACAGGGTCAGAATGATTAACCCTGTGGAGGCAAATATTTCCCAAGGACTGTACTTCGTTCAGGAGGGGTTACAGAAGGGCTTGGCATGCAGTACACCAAGTACTCTGTGTTTACGGACAAAATATTGGTGACAGACGATTTCGAGGGAACATTTCTCAAAACATCCAAAAGAATATGCCGCTGCATTAAATCCTTAAGGCACCATGGGGCCTTAATTTGATTCTAGAATCTCTGAACCTCTGCAGAAGAGTAAACTAAAATGGCGTACATTAAAGGTCTTGTTTTATATAGTAAGCGCATCCACTGGAAGAGTGGGAGAACTTCAAGCATTGGGGTGTAAAGAGCCATTCCTCAACATGTACAGGTAATGTTGCGGACAAATCTGGACTTTGTGTCTAAAGTGTCAAATTCACCTTATAAATCACAAAATTTTGCGCTCTGCTTTTTTCCCAGAACTCACTCATGAAATGGAAATAAGAGTGCATACACTAGATTTGGCAAGAGCGATCTTGGGGTATGTTTCAAAACTGATAAATATAGCAAAACTAATAATCTATTTGTTATCCTAGAAGGTCCACGCCAAGGACAAAAACTGTAGACAAAAGACAGCTAGCAAGGTGCATTTGTCGAGTGATGGTACAGACCAATTAGAGGAACTAACGGAATGTGCCAGAAAAACTGAGAGCACATTCAACATAGACACACAGAGCCCGGGATTCAGCATACAACTTGTGCAGACTGGACTTTGCTACATACTTTTCCCAGAAACTCTCCTAGATATGGCGACAACAGCAGACATACAAATTGAAAGAAGAAATCCTCCAAGCTGTTGAGCAATAAAAACTTTTTATATTCAGGATCTCAGTTGTTGAGACTGAATAATTTCTTTCGGATATTGCTTGGTTGCTTCAAATCAGCAAGGGCTACTATGGGGTATGAAAAGGAAATAAGCAAATTATACTCTCAGATAATTTCATTTTCTTGAAATACTTCATTGGAGCCCTAATATTCCTTCCCATGTTGTAGTTGGCTATGTTGTTTTTCAGAGGCAGCTTGGGAAGTAACTTAAACACAAGCTATGGAAGAAAGAGTCACATTATATTACCCCATGGGATGTCTGCCATTTTTCCTGCCATGGAGTTTTTCAAAGAATTAAATTATTGGCGAGTTTAATTCATATTCATATTATTATTTATAATTATTCCACTTCTGGAAGTAGAAAAAAAATAACTGGAAGCAAGCATTATAAAGGGCATATTCAATTAGGATTTGTGCATGCGATTATGCGCGGAAGCTTGGGTCGCGGTATGGCAACATCGCAGATTTCCTTGTGCACCCCATAGGGGTGCGCATGACCTTGCCATGCCATAATAACACTTTACATGCACAGCCGTGAATCCTATTTGAATATGCCCCTAAGTGTTTAAGTAATTGTAGTTTTACTGCCTACATGATATTTATCACTCTCTGCTCTATTTATGATCATAACAGGCTTTGGAGTTGAGAATATGGCAACTGCAATGGATGAAGACCTTGAGGAGGAGCTGGATGAGAAGGATGAGAAATCTGTGATGTGTCCTCCTCGAATGCATAAGTGGAAGTTGGAATATTGCATGATTTGCACAGTGTGTGGAGACTGTACAGGATATGGAGCTAGCTGTGTTAGCAGTGGACGACCAGACCGTGTGCCAGGAGGGTATGTGCATGTAATTTCTGGTTTGCCCAACAGAGCACAAAAACAAAATGCTAGTAATGTTAGAAATAAAATGATTTCCGTGTTGACAACCTTGGCATTGTCTTTTGCCTGTTCTAGAATTTGTGGTTGTGGCTCTGGAGAGTCTGGCTGCGCTGTATGTGGATGCTGCAAGGCTTGTGCTAGAGAACTGGATGGTCATGAGGCACGACAAAGAGGAATTCTAGATGCAGTGAAAGAAATGATACCTTTGGA
Source organism: Mixophyes fleayi (assembly GCF_038048845.1). Lineage (NCBI taxonomy): Eukaryota > Metazoa > Chordata > Amphibia > Anura > Limnodynastidae > Mixophyes > Mixophyes fleayi. Next base: position 114,286,646 of record NC_134403.1, on the reverse strand, counting down.
CTTGCTCCTAGGTAAAGGTGTGAACTTTTTATTTTTTATTGATTGACTTGTCTCTGGCAATACTGTTGCATTACAGGCATCTGTTTTAAATATGTTTTACTAAAAGGGAGTAACTTAGTCTTGTGGTTTCTATAATTACAAACTAAAACAGCCTTTGTTTTATCCAGTTAAAAATGCCTTTTGCTTTGTTGTGGTGGTAATAAATCAGATCATGGCAAAAATGTCTTGCCAATGGTGTGCTCTAACACTGCATTTTAAGATAGGACATTATTATGTATTTTTTTCGAATATATAATTGTAATCATTTGGGGGTTCCTTGCTATAATTGTGTGGACTACAACAGTTCTTGGCACCCTTTTGTGTGCTGTGTCAGGCCATGTACAGACAGAAGCAGCTACATGCTTTAACCATTTTGATGTCTTTTGCACTGTAAATACAATGGTGATCTCTGTGTTATATAATTGGTCATTAGATTCTCACTCACTGGCTGCGGCAGCAACAGTTTTTTTTCCTATTTTTTGTAGGGGAACAGCAATAGGACATTTAATCATTTACCTTGTCTCAGGCTGAATTACTACTAGTACAATGGGTATAAAGATGTGTGTATCACCCGTTTTTTATGTTGGAATTGGGAGATATGGAAAATGTTGCATTGTAGTAGTTTCATTTTTAACTTAACATAATTGCAAAATAATAACTTAAGAAATTAGCTGTACAGACTCAGTGAAAGATGGATTCTGTTTTTTATTCTCTTATAAGATGTTATCATATAGAGAGGAAAAAACAGTCCCTGTATCAGGTGACCACATTTGCTATAACACAAGGTTTCATTGAAGATTCAGTATATTCTTTATTTATAAGGGACCTTTTTGTTACATTTTCGGTCCTGTATTCTTGGAATTGTTTCAGCTGTGCCTGTGCCAGGGGTTAACATCGATGAGCACCTACAATTACGACAAGAGGATAAAAGACAGCGGGTCAACAGGAGGCACAGGATAGATGAAGGGAGAGGTAAATTTGTTAACCTGATATTTTTATGAGATGGCTACTCTAAAATAATGAAAAATGTTGAAAAAAAGCATACATTTGATTTGACCAAAGAAATCCCTTTTGTGTTCTGCTGTGAAATATTGTGGTCATTTTCCATCTGCCGTGTTTAGCTCTTCTGTGGCATGCACATGTTTATCTTGCAAATGCAAACAATATGGGACCCATATCCTGCTATTTTGCTTTGCATGCACAATCTTTTTATGTTGCAGTTCCATTTCATTTATTTTATTTTATTCTTTTTTTAGGCAATAATAAACCAAATGGAAATTTAGGTATGCCGACTGTCCTGAAATCTGGTAATAGTTTTGAAGTATTTGCAATGAGCCTGTGGGTAAATGTATGCACCTTTCACAGATGGCAGCAGTTGTCTTCTGTAAATCACATGGTTTCAGTTTGGTGAGACTACTAGCTGCAAGTACAGATTTTGTTTGGTTTTCTGTTTAATTTTAATTGAAGTTTGTGTGTGTGTGTATATGTTCCCCCCTCCATTAGCATTTTACCTTTCATTTGAATAATGCTCTTGTCGAGACATGCACCCTATGTTTAGGGGTTCTAGCTATGTATACAATAAAACACTAATTTTCTGGGATGATTATTTTGATGCTGTTCTACATTAGCCAGTAATTGGTACAAAATCATCTAAAGTGATTTACTGTATTGTCTGTTATGTTGAAGTTATGCCAGATGCTGAAACAAAAGCTATTACCACTAACCTTTTCTCCATGTACGAAGTACATTCACTAACTAATATACTTTTAGACTAACATTCGGGACCATCAAACTCTAGTTTGCTTAACCGTATTTAAAACCTGCATAGGAAGTATAACTGCAGCTAATGGTGCTAAAGAAACTTATTGTAATTATTGTTGGTTTACAGTTTGTTCTTTTATAGAGATTGGTTTACTATATGGAGTTAACAATATATCAAGTCCTATGTACATGTACTATGTGTTTTTTGTTGTTTTTTATTATTAAATTAATATACTATAGTTGTCTATTGCAATAGCTCCACCCCCAACATTTCACAGGTATGAAGTCCAAAAAATATGAATAATTATAATTTTGTCGGTAACAATATATTAGGAAAAGGTTTTATTTACATTTGAAAGATAACATGGCAAGTTTTCTACTTGCACTTACCATCAAATCTTAGAACATGACATATTTGAATGGTCATTTTATATAGAATGTGTAAGGTACAAGTAGCAAATATGAATTTAGATAATATAAATTGAGAGAAATCATTGTTAGTACTTTTTGGATACCGTATGTTTACTGTGTATATTATCGTCTTATATACAAGTTATATTTGCACTCATTTTCCTTCTACTCTACACTTTTCAATACTTAAATGACAGTTGTCACTTTGCTGTCCTTCTTTTCTGTTTCAGCAGGCTGGTCTTGTACCATACAATCATACAGTGATTTATTTTATTCGCTCATTGCCTGCCATTTATTGCACTTATTTCAAGTGTGTCCCCACTGGGGCGCCCGAGTGCTGGGGTTTAGTTCTGCTAGCATAGCAGGGGTTTGACCAGTCACACACACAATTCACTGTTTCACTAATTTGTCATCGGTACTTATTTTTCTATTTTCACCGTTAAAGTATTCCCCCCACCCAAAAAGACAACTTTTATCTTTTAATATATTGGCTTTTAAAGTTGCTCATAATTTTCTAGGCAACTAAAGGGTACTACTAACCGAAATGCAACATAACATACTACTGTAATTAAATATGCAATTGGTATTAGCAAGTGAATGTAAATCCTTAAATTTAACCACGTTATGAGTGATAAGTAAAAGTATCCATGTAAATATACGATTTTTACAGACTGTATTGGTTTGGAATATCTAAGTTTTTGTCACTGATAATTGGGCTTTACATGCACAAATAATCTTAGAGAAAAATATAAATGTCATTCTCTGGAAACCATGTACATTACATTTTGTTAATTGCATCTAACAACATTGTTCACTGAGAAATCATTTCAACTGCAGGGAAACGTGTTCTACTAAATTCCCTTCCTGACAAGTCATTTTCCTGCACGCGCTGCGTTTCAATAGTTCATCTAGGAAGTCACAAAAATGACGTGGCAGTTACGTCATTCCATAGACCACATTCTCAACAGTGTAAATTGTTGTTGGGTCAGCCTTTAAGTTAAGAGTTCACTAAACATTTAACCGGCTAAATGCTATATGGTTTTGTGTGGTTCGCTTGGCCTCACCCTATGGGGACAAGGTGACTGTATATTTGTGTTGTCTTGTATTTGTGTGGTCCCTTCTCATGATTTTCAGACTGAATGTTTATAGGGCCCCTTTTACACTTTTGGCACTGTGTGTCTGTATAGTCCCACCATCTCCCTTTCCTTATTTCGTTGGTAACGGGTGTTTGTTTCTCTTCCCTATACACCTTCTCTTTCTGTGGACACTGGGTGTCTTTATTATCTTCCTTTATTGTGCTTGGATTTGGTGTCTATATGGTGCTTTTCATTTTTTGTGGCATGGATAACTCCTGTGGTCCCCATATTTTATGGTGATTGAGCATCTGTATGCTTCCCCACATTTTATGGGGACCAAGTGTCTGTATTTACATTTTAGATTTTCATTTATGCTTTTGTAAATTTTATGTAGTCCAAAGTCAGATTTATTAACCAGTGGTTATCATAAGGTTTGTACCACATTTTAAAAGGTGGATTCGGTGAGTCTTTTGAGACGCATTTTACTTTTAATTAATGCAGTTGCCATTTTTTCCCATAGTGTCTGTTGACCTAATAATTTTCAGGTATTAAGCATTGATTTTTTAAATATCTGAAAGAGAAAAGGACTTTTGTATAGT
>NC_134403.1:111755260-111757760 GCF_038048845.1 Mixophyes fleayi | reverse complement strand
CTACAAAACACATGAAACATATTGCAGCAGTTAAGAAGTATGGGGAAGGGGCACTAGCATTCTTTCCAATAAGAGGGTTCTCAGGCGTGCTTAATCTCTTAATTATTACTGCCCAGTACTTGTTAAAGCTGTATACTGTGTAATACAGGAACACATTACCAAACCTGTATGTGTGTAGTGGTCGTCACTGAGATTACAACGCTGTATACTAATGACTCGTCTGGCTTTGGGCTTCTTCATTAACAATTGCTAACACAGAAGTTAGGTTCAGCAAAGGACGGTTTGCAGAGAAAAATGGGTGGCACGGTGGTTAGCATTGCTGCCTTACAGTGCTGGGGTTATGCCTCCCACTGCTATTTTTGTGGAGTTTATATATTCTCCCTGTGCTTGAGTTGGTCTCCTCTGATTGCTCTGGTTTGCTCCAATAGCCCCCAAAAATACTGATAGGCTAATTGGCTTCTGATGAAATTAAGCCTAGAGTGGTCGAGAGTTTAGACTGTAGGTCCTACTGGGGCAGGGACTGAGGTGAATAATAAAAAAAAAACACATAGTGTTGTATATCTTTGCACTATATACATAAATGGATAATAAATAATATTTAATCAATCTGTCTTTTTATAGATAGATGCTGTAGTTACATGGTTTCTCAACTCTGAAGCTCTTCCATATAAGTCTCCAGTTCAACAACCGTTATGTGAGAAAATTAGTCAGCAGTTTGAGATTAAGAGGATACAATATTTAAGGAAAAAAATTGAATATATTAACAATTTCAAAACTGCTGCTAAAAAACACAGATATAGAGTTTAAAAGGTTAGTGTCCTTGTCCCCCACAATTGGCCCAACAATTGGCCCACCAACTCTTAAAGGGGCAAAATAATGTGTGAAGCTGGAGTGAAACCTTGTCTGAAAAACTTTCACATGTCAGAGAACTCTTCCCATTTCAGATGTTCGCCATGTATGTGTGGGGTATATTTTTCATTAGAATGACAATTCATAAACAAAGCTTCTTAAAAATATGTGATACAGTTATTGATTTTTTTTCTTCTTAATTGGGAAACCATGAAAAGATAAATATTTTTCCTGTAAACTAAAGTTGGATAAGATGAAGAACACACCATACACAAATACACTTTAATGGAGTGAAGTTTAGAGCATGCCGTATTATACATGATGCAAAATGTTACACTGCTACATCCATTCACTTTAAGGACAGGTGATAATGACCTAATTACTGCTAATATAAAGTTGTAATAATGTCTGCTCGATCTGTATATGTAGATACATACACACATGCAATCAAAGTGGAATCAAAGGAGACGCTTAAAAAATATACAACTTACTCCTTTTATATAATGACAGAAATTTGCAAGTGGATGTTTCGATTTCTGAGAAAGACATTTAGCAGTGTCAGTTAAAAATAACACTGCTTGTTTAAGTGTCATAGTAACAGGCATTTGTTGTATTACACATTTCTTCAGAAGCTCAGTTTTCTGACGTACTGTGCATACGAACATACTCAAAAAAGAACTTCAACTGTCAAAAGAATAAATCTGCCAACAATGAACCAACTCAGTTTTCACAACAAAAAGAATTCCATATGATATTATCATTTACAGCTCTAAACAAACACATATATACACTCTACTGCAATATTTATATGCTTGCTTAATCTCTAATTTTTCGAAAAATCTTTTTTTTTATATTTTAAGCAAATCTGATTTTCATGGTGCATTGCAATATAACACTGTATAAAGTAAAATATACACAACACAATTTTTACAGCAACTGCGTATTTATGATCTGACAACACATAGCATGCAGTCATTCATTTCAATTCAAACACTATATATTCATTTTCACAGTATTTTATAACCAAGTTAACTTAATAACCTGATTATTTGTTTATTAGTGATTTATATAAGAAATGACTTCCCTATTTTAAAATATATTGCACAGTGGTTCACAGACAAGTTAAAGGAGGAGGCACTAGGTTTGTTAAAAAAAAAAAAAGAAAAAAAAAAAGAACAATAGATATATCAATAAGCGTAAAATAGTATAATAGGATTATTAATATTAGTATATATATATATATATATATATATATATATATGTATATATATATATATATATATATATATATATATATATATATATATTTATATTAGAGATGCTCAGGCTCGGTTCCCCGAGAACCGAACATGCCCGAACTTAGCAGATCCGAGTACTGAGCAGAGCCGGCTTGGTATTGTCGCGCGCCCTCGGAATTGAAAACGAGGCAAAACGTCATTGTTACGTCGTCGGATCTCGGGAGCTTTGGATTCCTTTTTAAGATCCAGCATAACGGAGGGTGGGAGGGAGGGCGAATCCCCCTTTTTTTTTTCTGCCACTGCTGTGTGCCAATGTGTCCAAGATGTGCTAGGAACTGCCGTGTGTTTGTGTCATTGCTCTGCCGCTTACCATCCAGCCAGATCGCTGCAGTATTTGTCCGAAAGTGTATGAA
>NC_134403.1:111727760-111752760 GCF_038048845.1 Mixophyes fleayi | reverse complement strand
AAATAACCTAAAAAGTTAGTTGTTCAAATAATTTGCTCCAAAACAACTTGAAAGGCTGAAGAAGGATGGCAACTGCCACTGTACATTTAGGAAAAATAATTAAATGATTTTATCATACAAATAAATTATATAAAATTAAAAGGCAATGGTTTATGACAGGAAAGCTGCATTACTTCAAAGTAACAATGTAAATTCCATCATTTAATTCTGATATGTATGCGATTGTTTTTCTTTTCTTTTTGTTGTTTAGTATGTTTATATCTTAAAAAATTTCAATAAAAATACTGGATTTAAAAAAAAATTTTTTTTAGCACATAAACAATAACTTATATTTTGTTAATAGCAAAATCAACTGACAATTAGGATACGATGCAGCCATTCTGACAAGCAGGATTTAATGATAATAAGCTGTTTTTCTATGGGTACTATGTAGCAGTAGCATAACCATTTTTGAGTCTTTTGAGTTTGTGTCATCAGATTTCATATAAGGTATACAGAGACGATTCCTGCCATGTATAGTAGCTGCTTGTCCAGATTATATATATATATATATGCAGAAAAACTAAATGTGTTCTGAAACAGAACCATTAAGGGTAAATTTTTGTCACAAAATTGCTGATACCTTTAGCTACACCTCAAGTAACAGACATGTAATGATTACAATACCTTTAAAAAAAAAATATATGTTTACGCTCAAATATTTCTGCTATTTTTATGTTTTGTGCACTTAGGGAGGTAATTATCCACATATAGGACTAAACCAATAATATGCAGATATGAATATTAGGATTTATGTACTGTATATTACACCCAATTGCTTCAATGTTGTGGAAACACCCCCCCCCACCCCCCTCATAAGTTTAGTTTTGTTTTTTTGGTAACTACAATATAAATATTAAAATGCATTCAATCAATATTACACTGAATGTCAAATTAAAGATAAAGGGAGACAAACACCTGAGGTCCCTCATTGGCTTTATGAGCTAATATGGCTACTGCATGAGCCCTTCATGTGACCAAACACACTTTGGTCACATTGAGAAATGCTGACTGCCAGCGAGTCACTTCAAAATGCTGTGATAAATCTTTGTACTTGCTATGAAAGCAGTTATGGGCTTCTCCAGTTACTCTCTATGGTTCTGAAAATAAGCCTATGATATGTATTTATTTAGACTTTAGAAATTGAAATAATTTAGCCATCTCTCAGAAAAAAATAAGACAATGCAAATCTGTTTTTTTATTGTTTGTCATCACCATAAAAGCTTTAAACAAAGACTGAAGTATGACTAAACTATGAACTTAGTAACATTTCAGTTGGCGTGATTTGTGTCTCTCTAATCCTTACAAGAATACTGCAATCTCATTTGGCTCAGACATGTAGGAAACACCCTTAAGCAGAACAATCAACAAACTACATCGCAAGAAACACATATAGTTTGAAACAAATATTAAAATTTGTCGCTTGAATGCAATTTGCACCTCAATGAAATGTATAGATTTTTCAGTACTGTTTTGACTTTTGGAGAAGTAATTTGCGAAGGATTTAGGAATATAAGATATAACGACCATGACACATTAGTAAGCACCTGTTATGGCCTATAAATTGATTTGAGCAGCTTCCACTTTTGTATTTTTACATTAGTAAAACTGTCTGACACTAAAATGTTGTCGCTGCCATATTGAATATTACTTTATACATAACATTATAAAAAAGGTCTGAGAAACCGCATCTTCCCATCTCCCCCAAAAAACAACTAAATACAAAAACAATGCCAGAAAAGGACAGACTAGATGGTCCTGTAGTTTATTTTCTGCCGTCAAATTCAAAGCTTCCAATCTTAAAATCCATTGTTTTTTGTTTTTTTTTTACACTGTACTTCCAAAATTGGAGATAACTTCAAGTGCTGAGCAATTGTCCAAACAGTCAGAGTGCACATTTATTGCTTTATTTCCATTTCGATTGCATGCAATAATTGACTAGTCATGACGCATTTAATGTCCTTCCTGTATGTGCAGGCAATTAGTCAATGGATTATATATTGTTGAATACAAAACTTTCACAATAGCAGAAACTGTCTTTACCTTTTAAGAGTCCTTGTGCATGATTCACTAAACAAGCAACCTGGAAGCCTCAGCAGAAATGGAATCACGTGGAATCAGGTAAAGTACATTATGCTCAAGCTTTGGCTGCTAAATGAGACATCATCTTATGCGATTGCACCACATTGTGTCAGATTGAGTGAAAAATGCTAGGAATTAACAAAATAAGCAGTGAAACTACTTCGTTCACAATAGGCCAAAGGCACTTAATTTGCTACTTTGTTAAGACAAGCTACACTCACACTACTGCCTCACCAAGACTATCATAAATGAAGTAATGCAGATTTTGCTATGTATCTAAGAGACAATAAGTTTTTAACCACTTTGTGTACCCAACTGAATTGTACATTCAGTATACACAAGAAACTGTATAATAAATAACTTTATATCCCCTATATATATTATTTTTTTAAACTAATTTTATTGCATCTATCTCTTTAAAAAAATTCTCCCATTTGTCCCAGATACATGTGGAGAAGTGAAGTTCTGCTAATGCCACATGGTCTGGAAAGAAAATGTAATGACATTTCACACACCATGACACACAAATATCCCTAAAAGCCCACCATTTAGAAAAGTATATACCCCAATGTACTTATGTATGCTGTGCTCACTATTTTTTAAAAAGAAAAATATATATTTGTCTCCACTACTGCTGCATTTAAGTGTTCTTTTTTTCTTCCTTATGATTTGATCAAAGCAAGAACTAGAGCTCATTACATAGTCACCCACGTGCCCTGTATAACAGGATACCAGCACATATTGACTTTAAGGGCACAATTTTGTCATAGCTGATTTTCTGGTATCATACAGTCATTACAGAGGCTCTTAAACACAAGGGGCCTGATTCATTAAGGAAAGTAAGGAAAAAAGCTTTCTCCTGGACAAAACCATGTTACAATGCAAGTGGTGCATATTAGCTTATTAGTTTGCACATAAGTTAAATACTGGCTGTTTTTACATGTAGCACATAAATACTTGATAGCTTTAGATTTACACTGAAATGTAAAGTTGATTTAAGACATGCCCTATCCCAACATTTTAAATTTAGCTCCCCCTCCAGGGCAACATGGTTTTGCTAAGGTGAAAAGTTACTTTTTTTTTTGCTTTACTTTCTTTCCTTAATGAATCAGGCCCAAGCAGCGGTGGAAGTGGGGGTGTATACGGTGGTATGCAATACCACTACTTCTCCAACTGTCTTCATGGTAAAACTATCAAATTCTATTCACTTACATTCCCATTACAATTTTCATACTGCCACTTCCAAACTTTCATACTGACATTTCTAAGTTTCCAATTTGACCACTGGGACATTACAATCCCCCCAAAATGACTCAATATAAAACTATCACCCCAGAGCATTAATTTAGGAGTACAGTAGACATTTAGAAACTCTGTTTTTTTGGGAGTTATTTTGGTATTCGCTGGTATTAAGTGGTAAAATGTTTATTTTTTCTCCCTTAATGCTTCACTTCAGTGATTAGTGTTTCACTCACAGCATGAGAAATTGGAAATACACACAGCAAAACATATTTGGCTTCTTTTCCCTTGTTCATGTGCATTTATTACGCACTGGTTGAGCGGATGACAAGACCCTGAAACAATGGAGTGCATTGTGCAATTTTAAAGGGAGCAATGACAGCATACAGTGATATTTTATATACCGGTACATTGATTATTCAGAATAGTACAAAATCCATTCAAAATGGATTTACTCTTCAAAGATTATTGTAAATGTTGTTTTATTTTTTAAATACAGATTGTTCTATCATTGATGCAGTACCCTAGTAATTGTTTTCTAAAGAATATATTGCAAATAAATATATGATAATATTGTTTGGATACTGTGGTTTATTGTGCGCTTTGGAATTGGTCTTCAGATCCAAACCACGGCATCCTGGGACTACACTAGACCATGACAGAAGAAAAAAATGTAGGTATTATCTATTTGGAGAAATATTTAAATGGCATTTTTTGTATTTTCTAGCAGTTTGACTCACTATAAAAGGGAGGACTATTTTCTAATCTATTTTTTTTTACTTTTTCTGATATGTGAGAAAATTAAAACAGCATGAAGTTTGAGATATGTCTCCTGTCACAACCACATTTTTTTTAAACTACTGAGCTGTTTTTTGCAGGGCCGTAACTAGGGCTGTGCGACAGGGGCGACCGCCCAGGGCGCAACGCTGAAGGGGGGCGCAATTTAGGAATATTTTAGGTTAATTTGGTTAAAATTGAGGGCTGGGGGGCGGCATTTGTCTTTCTCGCCCCAGGGCGCTAGAGTTCTTAGTTACGGCTCTGGTTTTTTGCCCTGTAGATTGGCAAACCACTGCTTGATAAATGGGACATTTTGTATCCCAGCATGGTCTCCAAACCAGAAATGCATTAACACCTTGTGGTTTTGCTCCATACTATTTGATGCACACTTGTGTCTTTAGTAAATTGTAGAGAACAGATGAAGCCCTAGGTCTAAAATCGCATTGCTCAACTAAGAAATTGAATTTGCTTGTTAATCTTTGACAACAAGTCCATCAATGTGTCAAGCAGTGATATTCATATGAGATTTTAAGAATTTTAATTTGTAGTGAGGTGAAAAAAGAATTGTAAAATTGCATTGCTGAACTAGGACATTGAATTTGATTGCTCCACAAAGCAATGCACTTAAAAATGCTCCAGGTAATGTATCTTTTTACAGGCAGGTCAACCTTAAAATATGTACTTTGTGGTATTTTTAAAGAAATAAAACATTATATAATAAAAAACAATATTTTACTGGTGGTAGAGCAATAATTTTCCTCCTTGTCTGACTTGGTCTTTTTTTCAAATAAAATAATGCCAGACTGTAGCGGTGTGATTGTAATGCAAAGAACCCGGTTTGAAAGTCTTGATGCTTCCTCATTTTTAGAGGCTAACACAAGTTCTCCCTGAAGAAAAAGCAGTGGCTGTTACATCTTCCTGTAGTTCAGGTAGGTGACATGACAGGTAGGTAACATGACAGGTAGGTAACATGGCACAGAATTTTAAAAGACTACTTAAAACATACTCGTGACTAGATCAAACCAGCCACCCCCTCCCCTCCCACCATGTATTTATTTTAGTCCTTTATGGTTATAGGCTTGCCCACATGTCATGTGTGGTATGTACACACACTGAACTGGATTGTACCATAGACCAGAGCACCTTTGTGTAAACACTTTTCAGTGGGATACTTGTAAAGAAATGTTTAGGTGATCACTTTCAATTTACTTTGGGCATAGGATATCACAGACAATTTTGGCATTAATATCCAAACAGAATGGACAGCCAGAAAGATCCAGTTTACTATCCCTCCAATCGTAAATTTTAAGTGAATGTATATACCCGGACTAGCAGTCACTGAGCTTGTATATTTCGACAAACTTCTGATTGTCATATTGGTGACTTGATTCTTCAATGCCCATGCTCTTTTAAACTATTATAGCTTTAATAATTCTAGAAACATAACCTTGCCAGCATATAACATTGAAAAAAGATGACCTGCAACAAAATGAGTGTTACCTTTCTATTCAATATTGAATAAACTGTGCTATTATCATAAATTCACTTACCGAGAGTTAACATTCCGCTATTTTAACTGAATAAACCATTTAAGACTCACTTACTACCTAAAGTGGTGAACATTTTAAAATGCAAGGAAGGGCAGTTAGAGGGGAGGACAAATCAGAAGTCGGAGGTGGGCTGTAGTCATAATAGTTCCTCCACTGCTAACATTCCAGAGATATCATTTTAGAACATTCTTTTTACCCTCTACTTTTTTACTGATTTATTCCCAGGTGAATATATCTAATTGACAAGGTTAATAATTACTATACATATTTTCACAAAGGGAAATCCACAAAACATGTCCTGCAGTGGGTGCTCTAAAAAAGCATGTACAGACAGGGTGTGACACTGAGCAAGCATATGAAATGCTTTTTGACAACTAGAACAGACAGCTCAGGCTCAGTTTAAGCCAGTAGAGGATAGTGACATGTTAATGACCACCTCTGACACCAACTATGAGAACCTCCAGCAGTGATGTTCACTCAGTACAGTCACAGAGGGTGCAAACTAAAGAGCCCCTGAGATCTTGCAGTAGATTTCCACAGGACATAGTACCACTTTGTGATCACACCCTAATATTGTAGCTATCCACATTCCTCCATACAAAGTGCAGTAGGGTGAAAATGTGCAGAAAGAAAATTTCACACCTCTAGATTTTATACAGCTATTTATCTCAGATGAGATTTTAGGCTGAATAGTAAAAAACACCCATTTTTTTATGTTTAGCAGTTCATAGTGGATATTTACACATCCACTACCCAATTATCATATGCCTATATGTCTGCAGTAATGGCATTTTCTGCATTTCAATATCAACTTTGGCCCTGCAAGTGGTGACCCAAGACGTGACCGCCTATATCAACTTAGTCTCCCTCTCATTTTCTTATATACCAAAACTGCTTAAATCAACAGTCCCCTAAACATATCACCATTGGCTAATGCTTCCTTCATTTCACAGGTAGGCTAAACATAAAATAATAAAACTTTTAAAGCACAGATGGTAAAATGTAAAAATTTACAAATGATGTGAAAGAAGCCACTTGCTACACTTTTCTAAATTGTGAGAGAAAAGATCTGGTGCCCATATAAAAAGAGTAATAATCTGGTGGCTTTGATAGATCAGTATAAAACCTGTTTCTATGCTTGTATCCATCCACACGGACACCAGTGTGCCCAGTGGAGGTACATGGGAGATCTGAAGGAATACAGACACCTATTTGTATTTACAAGAAAAGCAAGCATATGGAAGGTGTAGTCTTGAACATCCATATTCTATAGCCATACCTAGCCATTTGCAATATAAAAGTGTCCACATACATGTTACAGCTGGTCATTTACAATTCATACATGATTTACAATTTGGTACATTCCTACAATATCAGGAAAATAGAACTACATCCCTAAATTACTAAACAGTCAATGTACCAACGAACTCTGTGTCAGACGCAAATAGGTAGACTGCACTAGATACATTTTCCATATCCCATTTCCAATACAGAATCGTAATTGACACCTCAAAAAAAGATGGAATAAGACGAGAGTGGAAATGTTATTGCCCTAACTGTCTTTCCCAAAAAGGCCTCTGCGTAAAACAATGCTTCACAATTTATCACATCTTATTATTTGTATTTTTCATTTTAACTCATTCTATTTTTGAGTTTATTTTAACATTTCAGGGCTTCAAACCGCCAAACACGCGGGTCTAAATTGGTGCGGCTTTAATTGCTCTTGTGCTTATAACTGTTCTACCTCAGCAGCACACAAATACCGTCTTCACACTATCTAGACAAAAAGCTGGATACATTCCTGTCTGCACTTACATTCACTTATTCTGCCACAATAAATATATTGGTACATGACCAAGTGGGAAAAAAAGTTGAATTCATAAGTATTGAAGGTGTTTGCTGTATAAGACAGCCTATCATTGTCTTCTCTTTGTTATGGTCTGTGTCAACTGTAATATAAACCCTGCTACAGGTCAGGTGTAAATGCCGCATGACAGTGATGACCAGCACAGTATTACCTCACAGAAGCGGATTGGATAATTGCCAATTCACCTGCACAACTGATCTTCCTGTCAGCAGCAACAAATGGAAGTCTGTGAGCATTGCATATACTGCAGATGTTAGCATTTAGGTTTTATTTTCCTTTATATGAATTATTATTATTTTAAACTGACAGTTGGATTCTACTGTATGGCAATGAAATATGTTACTATATTAAATAATAATTAAATTTCTAGCTGAATAGCATGAAAAGGTGGAGGAGAGATTTTTTAGAAAAAATAAAATAAGAAATTAATGAATGAAAACAAAAAGTATATATATATATATATATATATATATATATATATATATATATATATATAATATTGAAAAAGTCTATGTTTGACTTTCTTGGCATCATTATCTTATTGCTGTTTTTTATATGTTTGTGCTCGTTTTATTCATGAAATGCTGATTTGTAATAATGAGACATATTTGATAGCAATGTCTGTGATAAAGGGGTAATTGTTAGTATTAAAAAGTGCAGGTGAAAATAGGTAATGCAGTGAACAGGGTTAATATTAGTTAATTGTCAGGAGGCAGCAGTGTTTAAGGACTAGTGAGGGTAATTAAGGAAATCCATGTACGTGCATTCTGATATGAATTAATAGTAACTAAACATGTAGTAAGAAGAAGGTGCAACTCCTCCCAAAAAAACCCCCCCAAAAATCCTGTACACCTATCTAAAAAATATGAGGATTAAAATTCTCACTGTATCTCTAAATAAATAGCTTAGACGAGTCTTCTTTCTTAGATGCAGTCATTTTGGTAGTGTTAGTAAAATTATGGCTCTTCAGAGCCTCTGAACAAACAGGAAGGAGACAGAAAATCAATACTGTCACGGTATGTGTGGGGGTATGTGTGGGAGACCTCCGAATTTCAGGTAGGACTCCCGGAAGAGCCGGCCATTCTCCCACATCCTGCCCACTTCCTAGTGAAGTGGAGGGGATGGGGACCTCAATGAAGCTATCTGGCTCTGCACAAGCAGTGGAAGGGATTGCGGTATCGCACAGCAGGGGGTGGGAACAAAAATCTGGAATTCATGGTACCACATCCCCCTCAGCACTTGCAATTCAGCTCCCCTCATTATCCTTCACTATCTAATGTAAATATTTTTCCAATGTCAAATCTCATGATTTGGTGCAACACAGAAAAAAATACAAATTATGTATATAATTTAGAAGTGGCAGTATGGAAAATGTAAGTGAATGGAATTTGACAGTTTTACAATGAAGACAGTGATAGAAGTGGCGGTATGGCATACCACCATATACCAACCCACTTCAAAACTCTGTGTGTATGTATATGTGTATATATATGACAAAATGACGAAGTTGGCTACAACGAAAACGCGTAGAGGATTTGAACAAGCAGACCTGATACAAGGCTGTAGGTCACGGACCATCTACTCGTATTTTATATGCAGTTTTACAAGAAACCTTTGGTACGTGTACATTTGTATGAATTTATACCATTAAAAGTCTGATGATGCACTATGTTAAGCTCCGCTTTCTGCTTGATTTTTTAGATAATTTTTATATACATATATATATATATATATATATGTATATATATATACACACACCGTATATACTCGTGTATAAGCCGAGTTTTGCAGCATATTTTTCTATGCTGAAAAAGCCCCCCTCGGCTTATACACGGGTGAACTTACCTGGTCTCCGGTCCCTTGGCTCTTAACTTCCGCAGTGGAACGCATGTGCGTTCCAAATGCCGAACTTCCTGTCAGTGGAACGCACATGTGTTCCACTGTCAGGAAGTTCGGCATTTGGAACGCACATGCGTTCCACTGCGGGCGTAAGTGACCTGGTTAGGTGGTGTGGAGCATGTTTTCTGGACGATACCTGGATGTAATTGGGGGGACAGTGCTGTTATAACAAATCTCTCCTGTTTCATCAAGCTCTTTCCCTCGTCACACACAGCGTTGCCCCATAGAGCCCATGCATGTTGAATCGGGCCTGCATGAGTCTTCATCACTGGTATGTTGTCCGTTTACAGCTACTGTTGTCTTATCTGAGCTCTGCTACTGTGCTTCATGGGATTACAGAGATTTTACCCTGAGACTGCTGTTCTCTATCAGATGCTGTTTTCCCTTTAGCAGATTTAAGCCCTATTGTGTGAATCAGCCAAGATGTAATGATGGCTCATGCGCTGACACAGATCAAATGTACTGTTAGCTGTGAAATGATCTCACGTTCTCCCAGTCACGCAGAAGATATCCGTTTTAGAAATGGGGAAAAAAATATATATATTTGTGAGTCTTATTTCATGATCCTCATCCTGAGCTCATATCAGATAGTGTACGGATGTTTATTTGCATTTAATGTAGTGATGCTAATGTCAGTGTATTATTTGTAAGTAATTAGGAAACAGCTTTAGAGGTTTTTTTTTATTATTATGTCCTATTCCAGAGTTTTTTGTGTTGATCAGTGGTTAGAATCCCCCAATACATCAGTTTTGATGTCTTGATGTAAGAAAATTAAAAGGTAAAAAAAAAAGCCAAAGGGGGAATACTCTTAAAAGCCTCATACACAAACCAATTAATTTAAACAGAAGAAATTAAAATATTTGACACTTAAAATAAATGCAACCTTGGTGTACCTCAATGTCAGCAGTTATATAGAACATAAGCGAGGATGAAACCAAAGGATGAATGTTTAAAGTGGACGAGGTTTGACCATGCCCAGTGGTGATGATATCACTTGTGAAAGTCACGTACATTAATGCAAATGTGTGGCTAGACCATGATCTTTGAACAACAAATAGCTGGAAGTAACTGCACCTGCATCTTTTTCTAGCTAGACCCTGGTTACTGACAGAAAATAACCACATTGGGTGGCAGTAAATCATTCTGTAAATGTCTCCTGGCCTTTGTTACTTCTGTCACCTGGATTACAGATGCTGACCTTAGGCTGTGCATTTACCAGTAGCTGCTGCATTTCCCACCCTAGGCTTATACTCGAGTCAATAAGTTTTCCCAGTTTTTTGTGGTATAATTAGGTGCCTTGGCTTATATTCGGGTCGACTTATACTCGAGTATATACGGTATATATATATATATATATATATATATATATATATATATATACACACATATATTTATATATTTATTATACACACACACACACACGTAAAAATCGAGTTGCCCACTTAGATGTACTTGCTTTTATATGCATGGTTTTGGTGTATGTGACAGTAGGCATATTTAGAGCAGCATCTTTTTACAGCACTTGGGGAACTTATATTGTTTAGCATATACAAATATGTCTAAGATACCAGGATGTATACATGTTGATTGTTTAGAAGAGTAATTTTGGGGGTATTTCTGTGTTCTCTTAAGGTATGGCCTTAGTAGTGATACCATGATGTGAAAAACATAAATAGTTGTATAAATTGAAACTATACACCAAGTTGTTTGCAGACCATATAACTGCTATATCTTGAATAAAGAAAACATATTTAGGATTCATATTTATTTAGCAGCACTAGCTACTACATTATTTTGTCTGGAACATGGATTGGGGTGGTATAAAATGAGAGTTTACTATAATAAAAACATGTATATACAAACAAATCAGAGCTGGTACTTATTAAACATTTCAATTGTACTATCATCTCCATATGAAACGTTATGTGCAGCAAAAGCCCCACTCTTCCATTAACTGAAGATGAGGAGCTTTGTGATTGAATAGGGCCAGTAAAGAAAACACCAGACCCTCAATGATAGCATTACATGCCCATCTGCCCCTGGTCAGACTGCTGTAGTTAATTGCTCAGCAGCTAGAGAGAGAATCCAGGGTTTCCAACATCTAGGTCAGGGAGGTGGAGCTATGATATCAGCTGTGAGCGATTTTGTTTCTGGATCAAATTCAGCAAAAAAGAATGGCTCATGGAATGACATCTTTTTTCCCTACTCAGTCTAGTTCGGTTAGTATACGAGTAATTGAAACACAGTACAAGGTGATGACTAGATGGTATTGGTGCCCCAGTTTGCTTGCCAAAATGGTTCCCGGGGTGTCAAATCTGTGGTGGCGATGCCTGATTGCACCAGGTACCCAATTACATATATGGTGGAAGTGCATAGCTGTCAGACGCCGTCCCCGTGCCTTCTTGCTGGCCAGGGACGGACGTCTTCTCCCCCGCTGAAGCGCCCCATTGCTAAGCAACGGGACGCTCCTTCCGGCAGCCTCAGGGTGCATGCGTGCCCATTGCCATGGCAATGGGCTCTCCCTGACATTGATTTGGATACCCCTTCTGGATTTGTGCTGTCTTCTCTGGTTTGACCCTTGGCTTGCTGACTACTCTCTGTTTCCTGATTTTGTACTGCATTTTCCCGCACGGTTCCTGACCACAGCCTATACGACCACGATGCTCCTCGCCATCTCGCGGATAGCTTCCTGGGAGGGCCGCAACATGCACGTCGTTTGCCGCAAAATCCAAACTCCCATGCGGGGGTCCCTGGTGAAGACCAGCGGCGTGTTAGACTCCGTGTCTCCTTGTGTAGCAGTGTCAATATCCGCAGGTTGCCGCATTCCTATATCGTGACAATAGCACATAGAACCTTCTGGGATGCAGTCCTCCTAATCGCTAAAGCAATAGTGGGTATTGAGCTAGCTAATTGCCCCAAATATTGGCTACTAAATGACAATAAAATGACTATCTCCCAATATAAAAAATCAACAGTTAAAAATCTCAGTAACGCGGCAAGGCCGTGATTCCGTTCCATTGGAGATCACCGAATATCCCTACCATTAAAGAATGGTTTGCCGTTTGGAATTCTACAGGATAATGGACAATATACTTTATTCATCAATGGATAAACATAGGGAATATTATTTTGTATGGTTTGAATGGCTCGAATTCAAGAATTCACCATTATACTCTCAGTGGAACAACTGAACCCCTCTACCCTCCCCCCCAGCCTTGCCCCTCCACCCGTTACCCATCTTTCTCCCATCCCTCCATGTCTTACTACTAAATAGCATTTTATATGCTCGATTGTTGTCCCCCTTTTTTGTTACTCTGTAACACTAATTTTTTTGTTCAATGCAAGTCATGGATGTTTGTAAAAGCTATTTAAATTCTAATAAAAAGAGATTTACAAAAAAATAAATAAACACGGCTCCTTTTAGCAATTGTGCAGGCAAGTAAGAAGACTTATGTGGACTCCTGCGCCATATAGACCATCCCATAAAGCTAATAAGTACACTTTAAAGACATGAAAAATTACCAAGTATAAAATTATACACTTTATAATACAAGTGTATTACATAAATGTAAGTGATAATAATATAAGTACAAACCCCTGTAAAGAATCTGTGTATACATGGTGATCCTCTCACTTCAGCCCTTGGTTATAAAAAGTGTAAATGTTTTATAAGAAATAACTCACCTCCTACTGTAAATTATTACAGATATTACAAGTCACCGTGGAAATCCATGGCCTGTATAAAATGCTTTTGCCTTTATATGGTCATGGAATTCCTTGGTGACATACTATGCTTATAATTTACTGTAGGTTGGCACATTATCCAAAATATGAAGTACTTAGTAAATAATTTCAGACATAAAAGAATGCTTGATAAAAATATACTGTGAAAATTTGTTTTACAATGTACATGTCTGTAATTGGGTACTCCTTATTAGCCATTGAAAGCACAGTTGTAATTAACTTTTCCGAATATTAAGCGAAGAATAAAGGTGTAAGATTTTGGAATTTCTCACTGGATTAGACATAAAAATACTCTACATGTAAAGAAAAAAAAAATTGTATTTTTTTTTTTAAGAAAATCAATAATACCAAACAAACATCCGTTAAAAAGCATGACAATGATCTGATTAACGTATTTATTGTTTCCTAACAATACAAGTGTATATACACTGGACACTTCATTGTTACATTAAATAAAGTGTAAAGAAATAAAGGCTAGATCTTACAAGGGTAAGAAACACTGTTTTCTCAAGGCGTCTATAGCTATACAGTCATTTGTTATGGTTGCACTGTGTGCAAGTATTTTATCTTTACAATTGTACGTGTTAGGGAAGCATGCCATTTATATTGTTTCTTTATTAAATCTATGATAACATGTCACTGTGATCTCCAGCACACTGACAAAAGTGTTTTACTAAATGGAAGTATTGTGCTCCTTATAACACTACAAAAAAAAAACAGAATTAAAAAAATATTGTGAAAGAAAATAGCACGTCTATCACAAGGTATCTGTAGCTAGGCATATATACAGTAAATAAATCATGTCTGCACAAAGTGTCCCACAAGGAAGGCAATAAATATTTTCCTTTCTTTTCACAGAACAGATCCTGTGGAGAGATTGTCTACAAAGCAATGAATAATCAGTTTATCACACTGTACACAGAATTGCTCTTGAAAATGAATGTCAACTGCTAGTTTCTACATTGGATTAAAACTTCTGTTCCTGACTACAAGCATTGATTGTTAACATTTAAAAGTACAAACATGCCGCATGAAACAATGTAATAATAATTTAATGTAGAAGATATGGTGTAAGAAACAAATACCAACAAACTATCTACTATTGTAAAGGAGTAATGTGCTATGTGTGGCACTGATGGCAAGTAGATTATGTGATTACCTATGACATATACGGGCAAATGTGTCTTTTCTGCTGTAGATAACGTGACCCATTTCTCTTCATCATAGGTACTGATACACTAGAAGGAATCAGGATCTCTCCTTTAGGAAGAACACAGTGCGCACACGGACGTGCAGGAGATTGTTAGTGCTCAGACCCTAGGCAAATGCAACTAAAAATCTATCACACTGCCAAGTGGACAATGTGTATCTACAGTGGTTCAGACGGCATTGGGCTGGGCCCATGCAAAGAAAAAGTGTCTGGTGATTGTGGATCCATGCTCCTGTGCGCACAGTCAACGTCTGTGATCACATTGCATCAGCAAGAGAAGATGGGGTCAAAATGTATTTATAAATTAAAAAAGTTTCCTACAGCCTGCCCACAGCTCTCTCCCCACACTTTGTCCTCCTAGATGTCGTAAACTTCAATATGAAGTTTACTCTCCTTAATATTTATGCTCGCAACACCACCATTCAGGAAATCTTTTTGAACATTTCCCAACTTGTGGTCCAGAGAGACATGCCAATTCTTATAATTTCATGAAGATTTTAACAGGGTTGACCATGTAATAATAGATAAATCCACATCTGCAAGACTTAATTTCCCACTATGGGAACAAATTCATATTTTAAAACACAAACATCATCTTTCAGAAGTAGAGACTTTTAAACCCATCAGACATAAATTAAACTTTTCTTTCATCTGTCTTCAGATAATTCTCTAGGATGGGTTACATTTTAGTGTACAATGCATTAATTTCCCAATTTCAAACAACTTGCATAAGGGACATAATTATCTCCAATCGTGCCTGTTTCCATATCTACCCATTTCCCCTCTCCCACTTCTCCATTTCGCTACACAACTAAGTCATTCAAAAGATGTCCACTTATACTTAAATGCCAAATGGATGAAAGATATGTATAACAATATTGATCATTGCGACAACCCAGGCCTTTTCAGGGAGACATCAAAAGCAGACATGTATGGACATATTAGAACATATGTTGTTAATAAAAAGAAGGATAAAATTGCAAGTTATTAAACGCTACAGGATTTAATGGAAAACTTCTTCAACTCAAAGAGAAATTCTGGAAGCAGATATTACTCAATAAAATAATATTAAAACTATCCTGCTATCGCTATTCCAAAATATTCACAAAGACCCCATTATCCAAAATTAAGCACGTTATATTTTTACACAAACCCAACAATATCCAGAGTTAATCACATGGTATCACCCCATAGGCACTCAAACCTGGATTTTAAAACCCTTGCTAAAATAATATCCACAAGACTCTAGTTTATTCTCCTTGGTCTATTTACTGATCACCAACCTGGTTTTGTGCAAGGTTTTCAATGAATAATGGGACTCCATATCATTGTAGCCTACTCCCTCATACATCCTCTTCAGACTAGACACTGACAGTTTTTGATACCGTATAATGGTCCCAGTTTTTTAGTATGATGGAGTCCAAAACATCTAAACAATTTTGTCCACATCAATAGATATTCTTATACTAATCTTACCACCTCCTTCATACTAAATGATTTGAGGACAAAGTGGGAATGCTCTTCGGCTCCATGGGTGGTTTCTGTCCTCTCTAAGCTCGCATTAGGACACCTGCGTTACGGTTTGACAGGTGTACAGCCCCAGTCAAAATCCCCACCGGCCACTGTCCTCGAAGCACACGTCAAGGATGGCACCACTATTTAAACCTTTCCTTGAACCTGTTGTGCATCCTCCAAAAAATGGTTTCCGCCATTTGGTATACATATTGGGGAAAAAATCATAAAAATACCTGTTTTCGTGGACGACATCCTACTCTAAATTTGTAAACCAAGTCAATCACTTGTAAAAAGCCTTATACATATGATGAAGTTCACGTTAAATAAATGATTATATGTCTATTCATTTAGTTTTCCTTTATTACATAAGCGCGGTTATGAAAGCAGTTACTGAAACAGACTGGAAAAATCCTTTTGCTGTCCTCCTATTATTAAGGTCTCCTAAAATTAAAGTTATTTCCTTACATTATACCTACTAACAGGATTTACTTGACCATGGTAAATGTATATCGGGTTCAGCTAAATAGCTAGATTATTTTCCAATGTTCTGCTTAGGATCTTTTACATACTTGCTTACAAATTCCCTTAGGTTCTTGAATGGCAATAACTATAGCAAATGTTTCTGAAAATTTGTCCCATAGGAGATTTTTAATTGGTTTATTAAGTGCACACACATGTCCTAAATGTAATGTATCAGATACCGACCTTTACAGTCTTCGAAAAACGGAGTATTTGTGCTTCAAATAACTCAACTATCACACTGTACAAAGAAAATGTGTTACACATTTATAGAATGGATTGGTTGACCGCAATGCACCCAAGGGGCATTTGGGATGCGGATCTCCTCACGCCATGTCAGAAACAACAAACAAAAATAAAAACAAAAAACAGGTGGGCCTTACCCTTTAAAATGGGCATCACCACAAATGTTCTCATGTTTCATACATCTAATTCATCATATGCCATTATACGCCTGACACAAAATTGTAATGTTATTTTAACTATAACACCCTCTGTCTCAGAAATGAAGACCTAAGATAAGATTAACTGTTTAAGCTAAGGGTCCTTCTTATTTTAAGTCCTATTGGGGCTGTAATGTATAAAAATATAAAGGTGTAAAATTGCTAACAAATTTACAAGTTATTTCTGGATACCCTAACATGTGCGAACACCAAGTAACTGCCCAATCTGCTGCTTAATTAAAGCAGTTGGTTGGAGTTTTTTGTCACCTAATTCCAATAAATGGCTGCAATAAAAAGATTTGAAAAAAAGTTAAACATTTTTACAACAACCTTTGACGGTTACCTTAGGACAGTGTTTCTCAAATCCAGTTCTCAGGACCCCCTAGCAGTACATGTTTTCCATATCTCCTTGCTGGAGCACAAGTGTATTCATTACTGACTGACACAGTGTAGCAGGTGGTATAATTATTTCACTGGTCACCTGGCAATCCTGCACTGTTAGTGGGTCCTAAGGACTGGATTTGAGAGACACTGCCTTAGGAAGTATAGTGTTATATATGGTGTCATTGCTGATTTTCTATCATCTCCATATCTAGCCAGAAAATCAGCTACTGAATAATTAATTTAAGCCAGGTTCATACCTATCTGCTGTTAATGGCCTTATCAGTTACTAAAGCTGGGTGCACACTACACAGTTTTCATCCAATAATCGGCTAAATCAGCCGACATACGACCGCTCGTTCAAAAGTCGGGTCAGTGTGTGCAGTGACACGATGGTTGAAAGTCTGCCCAAATGGATGATTGTTGCCTCATTTGGTTTGTCGTACCGTTTAATATTTTCGTTTCAATCTCGTTTCCGCTGTGTAGTGTGTATAAACTTCCGACCGATCCACAACAGTAAGAAATTACAGTCATTGCTCACGACAACATGGCTGTAAAAAGTCGCTAAAGGGACGTCCGCTCTTCCCTTTATCGTCCTAAACAAGGCTAGTGTGTATGCAGTCCATAGACCGAGCGATCGGAACATCGATCGCATGTAAAATCGCTCGGCATAAAAAATTGGTTGCAATTTCTGTAGTGTGTACCCAGTTTAATGCTTGAAAAAGCATTAAAGAGAGGATGAATGGTTTCTTATGGGGTTGTGTTAAAATTTCAACACAGAACCCATTTCTCATGCATTAACGTGCATATCCTGTACAAAAGTTTGCACTCGTAAAAGCGCAAGGCATTTAAAGTGCTTGGAAAGTACATTAAAAACAAGTGATTAAAGCTTGTGTAAAGTGCATGTTGTCATGAGCATGTGAGTGAACAGGCACTGAAAGCCAAAACGTGCACATCGTTTGCAGGAGTAGTTGAATACTTATTATGGTGTTTCTCCAGTAGTCCATGCTGTGTATTGAAAATACACCACTAAACTACAGCATTTGTTCAACTTTCATTTTTTGACAATTCCTGCAAAGAAAGACACCAGAAAGATTAAACCTGTACAATACTCCTACTTGAATACATTTAGAGGTCTAGTATCCTTAGGTGGTATCAGTTTGGGGTGTTCCTAATGTTCTGGCATTTCAGAGTTTATGCAATGACAGTATGGCCAGAAAAGAATTTATGGACTAATTTCTGCCAAAATGTGTTCCATCGTTACTGGGCCCTTTCATGTGTGTAGCCAGCAGGTATGACACACAAATGTAGAAACCCATACATAGAAGAGTATAGAAAAAGAAAAGAAAAAAGAAAGTATCCATGTGCAGCAATAGTGGGGGGTATCTTGAAAGACTGAGTAAAAAAAAAATTCAAAATTTCCACAGATTATGGATTTGATTTAGGCGTCTGGTGCCGTATTATGGTAGTCATGTCATTAAACCTTGGAAGCTAAAATACACACATTTATTTCTATACCATATATAATGTCATATTTTTACTAAAAGCACATACATTTGGTGTCACAGTAATGACAATAAGTAGTAAGAACATTCTGATGTATTATTTATATAGTAGTAAAATGAAAATCAAATTTATGAATGTATGTTATCAAAAAGAAATAAAGCTTTCTAGTTATAATTAGAATATTTGGGTCTTTCTTGGCAGGATTATGTTTCTGGGAAGAATGCCAAAAAATGCAGTGTTTGTTGTTGAGAGTAATCTCTGATCATAAATGTGAGTTTTACAGAGTCACTGTCAATGTTTTATACCTTACACTTCTACAGTATATTTCCATGCACAAAGATACGTTTGGATAAGGAATCATCTAGGCTGGTGGTCATTCATTCTAACACTCCTATACGGAAAAGATGGATGTGAAGAGTGAACTAACAAGGCTCACAACTCTGATAGTATTGTGTAGCATATATAGTATAGTATAATCTATAACATCACAGTAACCCACACTCCCCTGATGTGTGTTCTTCTACATGCAATATTATATATCTATAATATAAATGCTTAGTGGCATGTGTTAGTCTGTGTGTGTGTGGAAAAAATAAAACCAAGCTGTAGCGCCACCTGCTGGGCGGAGTTATACACTGACCAACTAAATTCTTAGTGTGTGTGTAAAAAAAAAATCAGAAAGGGCTGAAATTTGGTATACTAAGATGTTTTTAATTTGTTAATTTAATTTGTTAATTGTTAAAAGTGTTTATAAAGATTTAAAAAAAATATATATATATTTCTTGAAGGAGAAGTGACAGTTGGGAGTGGTTGGTGGTTGCCGGGGGTGACAGTGGGGAGTGGTTGGTGGTTGCCGGGGGTGACAGTGGGGAGTGGTTGGTGGTTGCCGGGGGTGACAGAGTGAGAGGAGTGTGGTACTCATGACCGCTGAGAGAGATCCCTGTGTCTGGATAGACATCTGGATAGATGTGGCGATGAAAATGAAGGATGAGGTGATGGAGAAGAATGATGAGGTGGTGACATGTGGACAAAACCACGTTAAAAAAGGGCGCTTACGTCGGGAAGTAACGCTCTTCCCCTGAGGAGGCCTGGGCTAGGGCCCAAATGCATGACAAGAACCTTTTTAACACCTTAAGTAGCTTGATTTGACTAGAATGCATGAGTATCATGCACGGGTTAACTTGTGTATATATATATATATATATATATATATATATATATATTTATTTATTATGTATATATGAAGACGTTTGTAGATGAATAACTTCATCACCCCTGCACCGACTGGGAGGGTAGAGGATACCAACGCAAGGTAGTCCAGTTGGATCCTAGCCAGGTTTTAGGGCGGCAGGGTCCTGGTCAGACCACACGTTGGTGTACGGTGGATCCAGGGAGCCTGTTTTGGGCCTTGTACCGGACGGATTTGGTTTGTTTGTCTGTCCGGTTACGCATCCGGACACCCCTGCACCGATTGGGATGAAACCAACATGAGGTGGTCCAGCTGGATCCCTTCAGGGTCCCGGGGGCAGGGTGCCGGTCGGACCTCCCATTGGTGTACGCTGGGCAGTACTTGGACCCGGGGAGCCTGTACTGAGGCTTCCATGGGAAGTATTTGGACGAAAACTTTGCAGAGTAACATTTGATTAAAGAAGACATACTAGCGGGTTGGGGTCCTGGTCGGACCTTTCATTGGTGTACGCTGGGCAGAACTTTGACCTGGGGAGCCTTTTCTGAGCCTTCCACTGGTTGAATTTGGTTTGTTTGTCTGACGATCATGCATTCGAACAAGCCTGCACCGATTGGGATGAAACCAACGCAAGGTGGTCCAGTTGGCTCCTAGTGAGGTTTTAGGAGGTTTTGTTTCCAAGTTGGAACTCCCGTTGGTGTAAGATGGAAAAAACGGGTAGCCTTTTCTGAGCCTTCGACTGGATGGATATGGACAAAAACTTTACAGACTGATAACATTGGATCCCAGAAGACATACTAGGGGGTTGACGTCACGGTCAGACCTCCTGTTGGTGCATGCTGGCCAGAACTTTGACCCAGAATGCCTTATCTGGGCCTTCCACTGAATGGATTTGGATAACATTTAATATAAAAACAGAAACAACACTAAGCAGCCCCCTCATGGATGTGTTAGAAGAGCTGCTTAGTTGATAATTATTTTTAAAATGTTGACAGTTACATCCAACTCATTGATAACCTAAAAACTTTAATATTTAAACCCGGGCAACGCCAGGGATTTCAGCTAGTCTTATATAAATGAACCATTTATATAAACATATTGATCAATAAGCCCAAAACAGCATTAATTTCTAATTGTTGCAATAAGGAAGCAACATGCTTTAGAGAAAAAGCATTTAGGCAGACATTTCCAAGCCAAGTATCACTTTTTTTTTTAAGAATCTCATAGAATTGCATGATGGTAAGCGGAACCTACACAGTGAGAAAAACTGAGAACGAGAATGGCAGAGTATATGATACTATTGTGACCGACACACAATGGAAGAATGCAATTTCGAGGATCCACAGCAGAGGACAGGCAGCGAGTACTGAGTACCCTTAATCCAGCTCCGGTGTGTGTGGGTGTTTGTGTCTCATCTGTTGACCACAATTTATCAGCTAAACAACTGGATTGTAGCATCTCTACCCCCAATACAATATTAGGCTACAGTTCAACTTTATTGGAGAGATTCTTGCGCTTTCCATTACGCAAACAATGTTTATCTTAACATAAAAATCCCTTAACCAATATATTTAAGGCAAAATTAGATAAAAAATGTATTTCATTATTTGTGCCTAGCAGAGTGACTGTATAGCCATAGTTTTATGTTATATCTCTATAAAGACATTATGATTAATCTTAAGGAGTTGTGGCTGCCACCTTTTTGCCAGCTCGCTGACATTTTTTCAGACCTCCAGATCATGTCCTCTCCACAAATGGCATCATTCACTCTCCGATAATGTTATACCCTTCTCTGCCACAAGGTCAATGCTCCAAAGTGGTTACATTGTAAGAGATTTACCACACATAAATAAGACCTAGTGACTATGTGACACAGGGAGAGAATTCCGTTCTACAAAGCTTTCATTAACCGATACGAAGTCTGCATAAAATTCTATACCAAGTATTGTTCTTCATTTGGATATGGCCCTAAACTGTAATGACATACAATAAAATGAATAAATAAATGAGATGACCTGATTATGATGTAAAAACATAACAAAATCATTTATCGTAAAGGGCTATTTTTAAAATAATATTTTTCTAAAATAAAATAAACTAATTCACAATATTATATTTAGGTAGTTTTAACCAAACCATCATCATCCTCATAATAATATCACTTTATATGATATATAATGTGAATGATTGACCTCTTATTACTAAACAGTTAAATGAGTATACAAACTCAAAACAAACTTTACATCTGAATAATTATTTGCGAATGGACTCTTGTCTTTGCATCTAGCATTAAAGAAGTTTAAAGATAGGAGTGAGTAATCATTAGAGTACTCATCTTTGCTCAATGAAGTTGCATGATACATCAATAAAGCTCTGCATAATGCTCCAGCCCTATAAAAGGATCCATTAAAAAGTATTTTTGCGTAAGTAAACAAATTATACTCACCGATCACTTCCCTTTCTTGAAGTACTCCATGGCAGCCCTCACGACTGGTTAACCCTTAGTCAGCTGATTAGAAACAGGAAAAATTTCACACCCCCTGAAGGTGTTTAGAGTGACTCCTCATTCCTTCATTTTCCTGTCTCTTCAAAGCTGAGTAAGGCAGTGGTGAGTGTAGTGAGCCATTTCATTATTTATTTATGTGGGTTTATATGCCAAAACTGTGATAACAATGCTGCTGAGGTACTTCAAAAAAAAAAATCAAAAAAAAATCCTATGAACTATTTTGATGATGTACTGTGCATATGGTGCGGTTTGACCATGGTGACAAGATACACAGGGAACTGAAAACAAGACAAACATCAAGTTCATTGATCCAAACACCCTCACACCACCTCTATTCACAGCATACATGCCCACTCGCCTGGAATGTCCGAGAGACTCCTGAATTCCGGATAGGTCTCCAGTACTCCCGGGAGAGCAGGCAAGTTTCCCGCATACTGCAAATGAGTAGCAAAAATGACGCAATTCGGGGTGAATCGTATCATTTTGGCCCCATCCCCCATGACAAAATGACGATTCCATCGTGGGACGCGGCTAAAATGACACAACTAATCGTACCCTGCCTCCTTCCACCACACACCCTCTTCCAGGATCTCCTGGAGGCCAACTAGAGAAAGTTGGCACATATGGTTCACAGTGTGCAGCGAGCGAATATCTACAACACTGTAGCCCCTACATTACAATGTTTTGCTACTAAGACTTTGAGCTCTTTGAACTTCTAAGAAATACACTGACTTAGATTAATTTATTATAGGGTTAGTAGTAAAACCCAAGAGCATTTTGTTAGGCTCTAACAATGTATTGCAAAGAGAAGATTAATTACATGTATTCCAAACACAGCTAGGATGTATAACCAGAAACTTAAATAAACAAAAGAAAAAAAAACCTCTGACTGAGAATAATACAAACATTAATTAAGTACGAAAGAGAAAAAAAAATACTTCCTCATTCTGCTAATAGATGAATAATCAGTTGTACTGAATAGACTGCCGTAGAAAGTCTGAGAAGATAGATTACAAGATGCTATTTTGTATGTAAGTAATAACTGCTGCAGTATTGACCGCAACTATGAATAATTAATTATAGTAAATGGAAAATTAGAATGGCACAGCAAAATAAATTTTTTAAAATTTGGACACTAATTGAATTGTATCAGCTATTTTATGAATGGAGCAAATATGTTGTTATTCAAAATGGATATTGTTAATAATAATTATAATTTTATTGATATAGTGCATGTCTTCCAACAGTATTCAGAGCACATCACACCATTCATCATAGGTGCACTATATAGAGTACAATAATCAAGAATACAGTAACATAGAAACAAATAAATAACGTACATAAGCACTTAACAAAACATGAGATACAAGGAGGGCAAGGCAGCCATCTTGGGCACACTACACTGGTAACCATGCACAAGGAATCAGATGAGACCAGAAACAATATAAAAAGCTAAATATTTCCTAACGGCGCACTCTATGTTTCTATAATTATCACGGTTTAAACTAATTCATCCAATTTTTTTTTTTACAAAGATTTGACCAGCCTCTCTACTGCAGGGAATAGTGCATGTCCCTGATGTGCCAAAGGCAATACTTAAATACAAAGAAAAAACACAGTGCTGAGGATGGCCAAACGTTTTAATAGTAAAGTACCAACACAGCAAAAATAAAATAAATATAACTTTATCGTCAATACAAATCTAAATATATTAACAACCACTTTATGCTGTTTGTAATATCATTAAAATTCTAAAGATGCTCATGTATAATAAATATACAGTGTTTCTGGTTTTCTATTATCCAATGTATCACACTGTTTCTCTGTGTAATGTCCTTTTAACTAAGTATCATCTGAAAACAGGTTGGCATAAACGGATGACCACCATAATTCACATATAACTTGATGTTCAATAAATATCTGTTCTCTAAATAATATTAATTTTTTCTGTGTGGTATGAAATAAGTCTCTCTTCAAATCGTATAAACAAGCAAAAACCAGAAGATTGTGCAGACCTATGACTTGAAATAAACCATATATATCAATTGGTATTCTTGCTTTAAGTATATGTTAAATGCAGTATTGTGGATAAACTGCAATGGATGACAAAATTATGGATGTGCAATTCAACTGCACCTGGATTATACACTCTGGGAGGATCATCTTGGTATTATTTTATGCTAGAGTTTCCAATACTACGTATAAAAGTTACCAACCACTCCGGTTGTGTGCAATGGTTTTAATATTAAACACACCCCCGTTCGTTTTATTTGTTTTTAACTAAACAATTTTGCTTGATTTGATTTCTTTCCATCTTTTATTACTATTATATTTTACTGACTATTCTTTTACTTGTATAAATAACACACGAGAAAAAAGGTAATCTCTGCTTACCTGACATCTTTTTCAAGCTTTGAAATTTGGTCCTTATGCAAGTCTATTTGGGAATCTCTTTGACGCACAGATTCAATGAGGTACTGATATGGCTGGTGAACTTGATTTAGCAGGGAGTTAGTCCTTTGCAGCTATAAAAAAAC